>NC_134404.1:1700988-1945988 GCF_038048845.1 Mixophyes fleayi | reverse complement strand
TGCACCGCTCACTTTTGGTGTCTCGTGTTTTGTGTTTTGGATTCGGATTTGCTTGAGGTTTTGGGTTCGGATTTGTTTCGCAAAACACCTGACGAAAGGTTTTGGATTCAGATTTATTTTGAAAAAAACATAAAAAGTGCTAAAAACCAGTTTTGTGTTTTTTTTTTTCACTCCTAACGCTATTATTAACCTCAATAACATTCAATAACAATCATTTCCACTAATTTCCAGTCTATTCTGAACACCTCACAATATTGTTTTTAGGCCAAAAGGTTGCACCGAGGTAGCTTGAGCACATAATGCCAAAAAAAGAGGTACAAGATGGAATTGTTCTGGGCCCTCCCTCCCACAGAGCCTCGTTTTCAATTTTTTGCCCGCCGGAAATATCCGAACAGTGCTCGGATCCCGTTCGGATCCGCACTGTTCGGGTGGGCTCAGATTAGCAGAATCCGAGCCCGCTCATGTCTACACTAGAGATGTTCGGGCTCGCCAGAACTTAGAGGATCCGAGTTGGCTCGTTAATTTCGCGCGTCCTCGGATCTGAATTGAGGCAAAACATCACCGTTGCGTTGTTGGATCTCGCAGGATTTGGATTCCATAAGTACCCCCCTCCCCAGGAGATCCAGCGCCATTGCTCACACAGAAACAGGGGTAGCAGCTTTTATTTAGTAGCTCAAAAATAAACAAAACATAAAGAAAGCCTAGCCTGTCCAGCTCTCACTAATACAATAAGGAATACCCTCTGTAAAATTAAAGGACTAATGTCCCACACAAACAAAATAACAGAACTTGCAGGTAATGATGGCAGTGTCTCTCTGCAGTCCTCTGACATGATCCACAGGTGGTGAGAGACTGAGGGAACTGCCTCACAACTCCTGATTACCAGCAGAGTGACTGGTAGGTTGGAATGTGCTGAATGATGAAGCCCCCCATTCTCACTCCATTCATAACCCCAGGGACCTGTGGAGAGGGGTCCTGCTGCTGCTGTACCCAAGAAGAGGGCGAAGAAGGAAGAAGACACCAGCTACTTACCGGTAGCTACTAGAGAAGAGACAGACAGATACTAGAGAGGAGACAGACAGATACTAGAGAGGAGACAGACAGATACTAAAGAGGAAACAGACAGATACTAAAGAGGAAACAGACAGATACTAGAGAGGAGAGAGGAGACAGATAGATCCTAGAGATGAGACAGACAGATATTACAGAGGAGAGAGAGGAGACAGACAGATACTAGAGAGGAGACAGACAGATACTAGAGAGGAGAGGAGAGAGAGGAGACAGACAGATACTAGAGAGGACACAGAGATACTAGAGAGGAGAGAGAGGAGACAGACAGATACTAGAGAGGAGACAGACAGATACTAGAGAAGAGACAGACAGATACTAGAGAGGAGACAGATACTAGAGAGGAGAAAGATACTAAAGAGGAAACAGATACTAGAGAGGAGACAGATACTAGAGAGGGAACAGAGAGATACTAGAGAGGAGAGAGAGGAGACAGACACATACTAGAGAGGAGACAGAGTGATACTAAAGAGGAGACAGAGAGATACTAGTGGCGAGAAAGAGAGGAGACAGACAGATACGAGAGAGGAGACAGACAGATACTAGAGAGGAGACAGACAGATACTAGAGGAGAGAGGAGACAGACAGATACTAGAGAGGAGACAGACAGATAGTAGAGAGGACACAGAGATACTAGAGAGACGAGAAAGGAGACAGACAGATACTAGAGAGGAGACAGACAGATACTAAAGAGGAGAGAGGAGACAGATACTAGAGAGGACACAGAGATACTAGAGAGGAGAGAGAGGAGACAGACAGTTACTAGAGAGGAGACAGACAGAAACTAGAGAGGAGACAGATACTAGAGAAGAGACAGATACTAGAGGAGAGAGGATACATAGATATAGATGAGAGGAGAGAGAGAGGAGACAGACAGATCCTAGAGATGAGAGGAGGGAAGAGAAAGGAGACAGACAGATACTAGAGAGGAGAAAGATACTAGAGAGGAGACAGACAGATACTAGAGAGGAGAAAGATACTAGAGAGGAGACAGACAGATACTAGAGAAGAGAGGAGGGAAGAGAAAGGAGACAGACAGATACTAGAGAGGAGAAAGATACTAGAGAGGAGAAATATACTAGAGAGGAGACAGGCAGATACTAGAGAGGAAACAGACAGATACTAGAGAGGAGAGAGAGAGGAGACAGACAGATACTAGAGAGGAGAAATATACTAGAGAGGAGACAAGCAGATACTAGAGAGGAAACAGACAGATACTAGAGAGGAGAGAGAGAGGAGACAGACAGATACTAGAGAGGAGAAATATACTAGAGAGGAGACAAGCAGATACTAGAGAGGAAATAGACAGATACTAGAGAGGAGACAGACAGATACTAGAGAGGAGAAAGATACTAGAGAGGAAACAGACAGATACTAGAGAGGAGAGAGAGAGGAGACAGGCAGATACTAGAGAGGAGACAGACAGATACTAGAGAGGAGAAAGATACTAGAGAGGAGACAGATACTAGAGAGGAGAAAGATACTAGAGAGGAGACAGATACTAGAGAGGAGACAGATACTAGAGAGGAGACAGATACTAGAGAGGAAACAGACAGATACTAGAGAGGAGGAAGATACTAGAGAGGAGACAGATACTAGAGAGGAGACAGATACTAGAGAGGAAACAGACAGATACTAGAGATGAGAGGAGAGAGAGGAGACAGACAGATACTAGAGAGGAGGAAGATACTAGAGAGGAGACAGACAGATACTAGAGAAGAGGGGAGACAGCCAGGTACTAGAGAGGAGACAGATATTAGAGAGGAGACAGGCAGATACGAGAGAGTAGAGGAGAGAGAGGGAGACAGGCAGATACTAAAGAGCAGAGGAGAGAGAGGAGACAGACAGATACTATATAGGAGACAGATACTAAAGAGGAGACAGAGAGATACTAGAGGCGAGAAAGAGAGGAGACAGACAGATGCTAGAGAGGAGACAGACAGATGCTAGAGAGGAGAGAGAGGAGATAGAGAGATACTAGAGGCGAGAAAGAGAGGAGACAGACAGATACGAGAGAGGAGACAGCCAGATACTAGAGAGGATACATATTAGAGAGGAGACAGGCAGATACGAGAGAGTAGAGGAGAGAGAGGGAGACAGGCAGATACTAAAGAGCAGAGGAGAGAGAGGAGACAGACAGATACTAGATAGGAGA
The DNA here is from genome assembly GCF_038048845.1 of Mixophyes fleayi. NCBI lineage: Eukaryota > Metazoa > Chordata > Amphibia > Anura > Limnodynastidae > Mixophyes > Mixophyes fleayi. The sequence goes on along the minus strand of NC_134404.1, from coordinate 1,942,765 downwards.
CAGATACTAAAGAGGAGACAGAGAGATACTAGAGGCGAGAAAGAGAGGAGACAGACAGATGCTAGAGAGGAGACAGACAGATGCTAGAGAGGAGATAGAGAGATACTAGAGGCGAGAAAGAGAGGAGACAGACAGATCCTAGAGATGAGACAGATACTAGAGGAGAGAGGATACATAGATATAGATGAGAGGAGAGAGAAAGGAGACAGACAGATACTAGAGAGGAGACAGACAGATACTAGAGAGGAGACAGACAGATACTAGAGAGGAGAAAGATACTAGAGAGGAGACAGACAGATACTAGGGAGGAGACAGACAGATACTAGAGAGGAGACAGACAGATACTAGAGAGGAGACAGGCAGATACTAGAGAGGAGACAGATACTAGAGAGGAGAAATATACTAGAGAGGAGACAGACAGATACTAGAGAGGAGAGAGAGGAAACAGATAGATACTAGAGAGGAGAGAGAGAGGAGACAGGCAGATACTAGAGAGGAGAAAGATACTAGAGAGGAGACAGACAGATACTAGAGAGGAGGAAGATACTAGAGAGGAGACAGACAGATACTAGAGAGGAGAGAGAGAGAGGAGACAGAGAGATACTGGAGAGGAGGAAGATACTAGAGAGGAGACAGACAGATACTAGAGAAGAGGAGAGACAGCCAGGTACTAGAGAGGAGACAGATATTAGAGAGGAGACAGGCAGATACGAGAGAGTAGAGGAGAGAGAGGGAGATAGGCAGATACTAGAGAGCAGAGGAGAGAGAGGAGACAGATAGATACTAGAGAAGAGAGGAGACAGACAGATGCTAGAGAGAAGACAGATACTAGACAGGAGACAGGCAGATACTAGAGGCGAGAAAGAGAGGAGACAGACAGATGCTAGAGAGGAGACAGACAGATGCTAGAGAGGAGAGAGAGGAGATAGAGAGATACTAGAGGCGAGAAAGAGAGGAGACAGACAGATACGAGAGAGGAGACAGCCAGATACTAGAGAGGATACATATTAGAGAGGAGACAGGCAGATACGAGAGAGTAGAGGAGAGAGAGGAGACAGAAACTAGAGAGGAGACAGATACTAGAGAGGAGAGAGAGGAGACAGAGAGATACTAGAGAAGAGAAAGGAGACAGACAGATACAAGAGAGTAGAGGAGAGAGAGGAGAGAAACAGATACTAGAGAACAGAGGAGAGTGAGGAGACAGACAGATACTAGAGAGGAGACAGACAGATACTAGAGAGGAGACAGACAGATACTAAAGAGGAAACAGACAGATACTAAAGAGGAAACAGACAGATACTAGAGAGGAGAGAGGAGACAGACAGATACTAGAGAGGAGAGAGGAGACAGACAGATACCAGAGATGAGAGGAGAGAGAGGAGACAGACAGATACTAGAGAGGAGACAGAAAGATACTAGAGAGGAGAGAGAGGAGACAGACAGATACTAGAGAGGAGACAGACAGATACTAGAGAGGAGAGAGAGGAGACAGACAGATACTAGAGAGGACACAGAGATACTAGAGAGGAGAGAGAGGAGACAGACAGATACTAGAGAGGAGACAGACAGATACTAAAGAGGAAACAGACAGATACTAAAGAGGAAACAGACATATACTAGAGAAGAGAGGAGAGAGGAGACAGACAGATCCTAGAGAGGAGAGAGGAGACAGACAGATCCTAGAGATGAGAGAGGAGACAGACAGATCCTAGAGATGAGACAGACAGATATTACAGAGGAGAGAGAGGAGACAGATAGATACTAGAGAGGAGAGAGGAGACAGACAGATCCTAGAGATGAGAGAGGAGACAGACAGATCCTAGAGATGAGACAGACAGATATTACAGAGGAGAGAGAGGAGACAGACAGATCCTAGAGAGGAGAGAGGAGACAGACAGATCCTAGAGATGAGAGAGGAGACAGACAGATCCTAGAGATGAGACAGACAGATATTACAGAGGAGAGAGAGGAGACAGACAGATACTAGAGAGGAGAGAGGAGACAGACAGATCCTAGAGATGAGAGAGGAGACAGACAGATCCTAGAGATGAGACAGACAGATATTACAGAGGAGAGAGAGGAGACAGACAGATACTAGAGAGGAGAGATAGGAGACAGACAGATACTAGAGAGGACACAGAGATACTAGAGAGGAGAGAGAGGAGACAGACAGATACTAGAGAGGAGACAGACAGATACTAGAGAAGAGAGGAGAGAGAGGAGACAGACAGATACTAGAGAGGATACATATTAGAGAGGAGACAGGCAGATACGAGAGAGTAGAGGAGAGAGAGGAGACAGAAACTAGAGAGGAGACAGATACTAGAGAGGAGAGAGAGGAGACAGAGAGATACTAGAGAAGAGAAAGGAGACAGACAGATCCTAGAGATGAGAGAGGAGACAGACAGATCCTAGAGATGAGACAGACAGATATTACAGAGGAGAGAGAGGAGACAGACAGATACTAGAGAGGAGAGAGAGGAGACAGACAGATACTAGAGAAGAGACAGACAGATACTAGAGAGGAGAGAGAGGAGACAGACAGATACTAGAGAAGAGACAGACATATACTAGAGAAGAGAGGAGAGAGGAGACAGACAGATCCTAGAGAGGAGAGAGGAGACAGACAGATCCTAGAGATGAGAGAGGAGACAGACAGATCCTAGAGATGAGACAGACAGATATTACAGAGGAGAGAGAGGAGACAGACAGATACTAGAGAGGAGAGAGGAGACAGACAGATCCTAGAGATGAGAGAGGAGACAGACAGATCCTAGAGATGAGACAGACAGATATTACAGAGGAGAGAGAGGAGACAGACAGATACTAGAGAGGAGAGATAGGAGACAGACAGATACTAGAGAGGACACAGAGATACTAGAGAGGAGAGAGAGGAGACAGACAGATACTAGAGAGGAGACAGACAGATACTAGAGAAGAGAGGAGAGAGAGGAGACAGACAGATACTAGAGAGGAGACAGACAGATACTAGAGAGGAGACAGACAGATACTAGAGATGAGAGAGGAGACAGACAGATACTAGAGAGGAGAGAGAGGAGAGAGACAGATACTAGAGAGGAGAGGAGAGAGAGGAGACAGACAGATACTAGAGAGGACACAGAGATACTAGAGAGGAGAGAGAGGAGACAGACAGATACTAGAGAGGAGACAGACAGATACTAGAGAAGAGACAGACAGATACTAGAGAGGAGACAGATACTAGAGAGGAGAAAGATACTAAAGAGGAAACAGATACTAGAGAGGAGACAGATACTAGAGAGGGAACAGAGAGATACTAGAGAGGAGAGAGAGGAGACAGACACATACTAGAGAGGAGACAGAGTGATACTAAAGAGGAGACAGAGAGATACTAGTGGCGAGAAAGAGAGGAGACAGACAGATACGAGAGAGGAGACAGACATATACTAGAGAAGAGAGGAGAGAGGAGACAGACAGATCCTAGAGAGGAGAGAGGAGACAGACAGATCCTAGAGATGAGAGAGGAGACAGACAGATCCTAGAGATGAGACAGACAGATATTACAGAGGAGAGAGAGGAGACAGACAGATACTAGAGAGGAGAGAGGAGACAGACAGATCCTAGAGATGAGAGAGGAGACAGACAGATCCTAGAGATGAGACAGACAGATATTACAGAGGAGAGAGAGGAGACAGACAGATCCTAGAGAGGAGAGAGGAGACAGACAGATCCTAGAGATGAGAGAGGAGACAGACAGATCCTAGAGATGAGACAGACAGATATTACAGAGGAGAGAGAGGAGACAGACAGATACTAGAGAGGAGAGAGGAGACAGACAGATCCTAGAGATGAGAGAGGAGACAGACAGATCCTAGAGATGAGACAGACAGATATTACAGAGGAGAGAGAGGAGACAGACAGATACTAGAGAGGAGAGATAGGAGACAGACAGATACTAGAGAGGACACAGAGATACTAGAGAGGAGAGAGAGGAAACAGACAGATACTAGAGAGGAGACAGACAGATACTAGAGAAGAGAGGAGAGAGAGGAGACAGACAGATACTAGAGAGGATACATATTAGAGAGGAGACAGGCAGATACGAGAGAGTAGAGGAGAGAGAGGAGACAGAAACTAGAGAGGAGACAGATACTAGAGAGGAGAGAGAGGAGACAGAGAGATACTAGAGAAGAGAAAGGAGACAGACAGATCCTAGAGATGAGAGAGGAGACAGACAGATCCTAGAGATGAGACAGACAGATATTACAGAGGAGAGAGAGGAGACAGACAGATACTAGAGAGGAGAGAGAGGAGACAGACAGATACTAGAGAGGAGAGAGAGAGAGGAGACAGAGAGATACTGGAGAGGAGGAAGATACTAGAGAGGAGACAGACAGATACTAGAGAAGAGGAGAGACAGCCAGGTACTAGAGAGGAGACAGATATTAGAGAGGAGACAGGCAGATACGAGAGAGTAGAGGAGAGAGAGGGAGATAGGCAGATACTAGAGAGCAGAGGAGAGAGAGGAGACAGATAGATACTAGAGAAGAGAGGAGACAGACAGATGCTAGAGAGAAGACAGATACTAGACAGGAGACAGGCAGATACTAGAGGCGAGAAAGAGAGGAGACAGACAGATGCTAGAGAGGAGACAGACAGATGCTAGAGAGGAGAGAGAGGAGATAGAGAGATACTAGAGGCGAGAAAGAGAGGAGACAGACAGATGCGAGAGAGGAGACAGCCAGATACTAGAGAGGATACATATTAGAGAGGAGACAGGCAGATACGAGAGAGTAGAGGAGAGAGAGGAGACAGAAACTAGAGAGGAGACAGATACTAGAGAGGAGAGAGAGGAGACAGAGAGATACTAGAGAAGAGAAAGGAGACAGACAGATACAAGAGAGTAGAGGAGAGAGAGGAGAGAAACAGATACTAGAGAACAGAGGAGAGTGAGGAGACAGACAGATACTAGAGAGGAGACAGACAGATACTAGAGAGGAGACAGACAGATACTAAAGAGGAAACAGACAGATACTAAAGAGGAAACAGACAGATACTAGAGAGGAGAGAGGAGACAGACAGATACTAGAGAGGAGAGAGGAGACAGACAGATACCAGAGATGAGAGGAGAGAGAGGAGACAGACAGATACTAGAGAGGAGACAGAAAGATACTAGAGAGGAGAGAGAGGAGACAGACAGATACTAGAGAGGAGACAGACAGATACTAGAGAGGAGAGAGAGGAGACAGACAGATACTAGAGAGGACACAGAGATACTAGAGAGGAGAGAGAGGAGACAGACAGATACTAGAGAGGAGACAGACAGATACTAAAGAGGAAACAGACAGATACTAAAGAGGAAACAGACATATACTAGAGAAGAGAGGAGAGAAGAGACAGACAGATCCTAGAGAGGAGAGAGGAGACAGACAGATCCTAGAGATGAGAGAGGAGACAGACAGATCCTAGAGATGAGACAGACAGATATTACAGAGGAGAGAGAGGAGACAGATAGATACTAGAGAGGAGAGAGGAGACAGACAGATCCTAGAGATGAGAGAGGAGACAGACAGATCCTAGAGATGAGACAGACAGATATTACAGAGGAGAGAGAGGAGACAGACAGATCCTAGAGAGGAGAGAGGAGACAGACAGATCCTAGAGATGAGAGAGGAGACAGACAGATCCTAGAGATGAGACAGACAGATATTACAGAGGAGAGAGAGGAGACAGACAGATACTAGAGAGGAGAGAGGAGACAGACAGATCCTAGAGATGAGAGAGGAGACAGACAGATCCTAGAGATGAGACAGACAGATATTACAGAGGAGAGAGAGGAGACAGACAGATACTAGAGAGGAGAGATAGGAGACAGACAGATACTAGAGAGGACACAGAGATACTAGAGAGGAGAGAGAGGAGACAGACAGATACTAGAGAGGAGACAGACAGATACTAGAGAAGAGAGGAGAGAGAGGAGACAGACAGATACTAGAGAGGATACATATTAGAGAGGAGACAGGCAGATACGAGAGAGTAGAGGAGAGAGAGGAGACAGAAACTAGAGAGGAGACAGATACTAGAGAGGAGAGAGAGGAGACAGAGAGATACTAGAGAAGAGAAAGGAGACAGACAGATCCTAGAGATGAGAGAGGAGACAGACAGATCCTAGAGATGAGACAGACAGATATTACAGAGGAGAGAGAGGAGACAGACAGATACTAGAGAGGAGAGAGAGGAGACAGACAGATACTAGAGAAGAGACAGACAGATACTAGAGAGGAGAGAGAGGAGACAGACAGATACTAGAGAAGAGACAGACATATACTAGAGAAGAGAGGAGAGAGGAGACAGACAGATCCTAGAGAGGAGAGAGGAGACAGACAGATCCTAGAGATGAGAGAGGAGACAGACAGATCCTAGAGATGAGACAGACAGATATTACAGAGGAGAGAGAGGAGACAGACAGATACTAGAGAGGAGAGAGGAGACAGACAGATCCTAGAGATGAGAGAGGAGACAGACAGATCCTAGAGATGAGACAGACAGATATTACAGAGGAGAGAGAGGAGACAGACAGATACTAGAGAGGAGAGATAGGAGACAGACAGATACTAGAGAGGACACAGAGATACTAGAGAGGAGAGAGAGGAGACAGACAGATACTAGAGAGGAGACAGACAGATACTAGAGAAGAGAGGAGAGAGAGGAGACAGACAGATACTAGAGAGGAGACAGACAGATACTAGAGAGGAGACAGACAGATACTAGAGATGAGAGAGGAGACAGACAGATACTAGAGAGGAGAGAGAGGAGAGAGACAGATACTAGAGAGGAGAGGAGAGAGAGGAGACAGACAGATACTAGAGAGGACACAGAGATACTAGAGAGGAGAGAGAGGAGACAGACAGATACTAGAGAGGAGACAGACAGATACTAGAGAAGAGACAGACAGATACTAGAGAGGAGACAGATACTAGAGAGGAGAAAGATACTAAAGAGGAAACAGATACTAGAGAGGAGACAGATACTAGAGAGGGAACAGAGAGATACTAGAGAGGAGAGAGAGGAGACAGACACATACTAGAGAGGAGACAGAGTGATACTAAAGAGGAGACAGAGAGATACTAGTGGCGAGAAAGAGAGGAGACAGACAGATACGAGAGAGGAGACAGACATATACTAGAGAAGAGAGGAGAGAGGAGACAGACAGATCCTAGAGAGGAGAGAGGAGACAGACAGATCCTAGAGATGAGAGAGGAGACAGACAGATCCTAGAGATGAGACAGACAGATATTACAGAGGAGAGAGAGGAGACAGACAGATACTAGAGAGGAGAGAGGAGACAGACAGATCCTAGAGATGAGAGAGGAGACAGACAGATCCTAGAGATGAGACAGACAGATATTACATAGGAGAGAGAGGAGACAGACAGATCCTAGAGAGGAGAGAGGAGACAGACAGATCCTAGAGATGAGAGAGGAGACAGACAGATCCTAGAGATGAGACAGACAGATATTACAGAGGAGAGAGAGGAGACAGACAGATACTAGAGAGGAGAGAGGAGACAGAGAGATCCTAGAGATGAGAGAGGAGACAGACAGATCCTAGAGATGAGACAGACAGATATTACAGAGGAGAGAGAGGAGACAGACAGATACTAGAGAGGAGAGGAGAGAGAGGAGACAGACAGATACTAGAGAGGATACATATTAGAGAGGAGACAGGCAGATACGAGAGAGTAGAGGAGAGAGAGGAGACAGAAACTAGAGAGGAGACAGATACTAGAGAGGAGAGAGAGGAGACAGAGAGATACTAGAGAAGAGAAAGGAGACAGACAGATCCTAGAGATGAGAGAGGAGACAGACAGATCCTAGAGATGAGACAGACAGATATTACAGAGGAGAGAGAGGAGACAGACAGATACTAGAGAGGAGAGAGAGGAGACAGACAGATACTAGAGAAGAGACAGACAGATACTAGAGAGGAGAGAGAGGAGACAGACAGATACTAGAGAAGAGACAGACATATACTAGAGAAGAGAGGAGAGAGGAGACAGACAGATCCTAGAGAGGAGAGAGGAGACAGACAGATCCTAGAGATGAGAGAGGAGACAGACAGATCCTAGAGATGAGACAGACAGATATTACAGAGGAGAGAGAGGAGACAGACAGATACTAGAGAGGAGAGAGGAGACAGACAGATCCTAGAGATGAGAGAGGAGACAGACAGATCCTAGAGATGAGACAGACAGATATTACAGAGGAGAGAGAGGAGACAGACAGATACTAGAGAGGAGAGATAGGAGACAGACAGATACTAGAGAGGACACAGAGATACTAGAGAGGAGAGAGAGGAGACAGACAGATACTAGAGAGGAGACAGACAGATACTAGAGAAGAGAGGAGAGAGAGGAGACAGACAGATACTAGAGAGGAGACAGACAGATACTAGAGAGGAGATAGACAGATACTAGAGATGAGAGAGGAGACAGACAGATACTAGAGAGGAGAGAGAGGAGACAGACAGATACTAGAGAGGAGAGGAGAGAGAGGAGACAGACAGATACTAGAGAGGACACAGAGATACTAGAGAGGAGAGAGAGGAGACAGACAGATACTAGAGAGGAGACAGACAGATACTAGAGAAGAGACAGACAGATACTAGAGAGGAGACAGATACTAGAGAGGAGAAAGATACTAAAGATGAAACAGATACTAGAGAGGAGACAGATACTAGAGAGGGAACAGAGAGATACTAGAGAGGAGAGAGAGGAGACAGACACATACTAGAGAGGAGACAGAGTGATACTAAAGAGGAGACAGAGAGATACTAGTGGCGAGAAAGAGAGGAGACAGACAGATACGAGAGAGGAGACAGACAGATACTAGAGAGGAGACAGACAGATACTAGAGGAGAGAGGAGACAGACAGATACTAGAGAGGAGGAAGATACTAGAGAGGAGACAGACAGATACTAGAGAAGAGGGGAGACAGACAGATACTAGAGAGGAGACAGATATTAGAGAGGAGACAGGCAGATACAAGAGAGTAGAGGAGAGAGAGGGAGACAGGCAGATACTAAAGAGTAGAGGAGAGAGAGGAGACAGACAGATACTAGATAGGAGACAGATACTAAAGAGGAGACAGAGAGATACTAGAGGCGAGAAAGAGAGGAGACAGACAGATGCTAGAGAGGAGACAGACAGATGCTATAGAGGAGAGAGAGGAGATAGAGAGATACTAGAGGCGAGAAAGAGAGGAGACAGACAGATACGAGAGAGGAGACAGCCAGATACTAGAGAGGATACATATTAGAGAGGAGACAGGCAGATACGAGAGAGTAGAGGAGAGAGAGGAGACAGAAACTAGAGAGGAGACAGATACTAGAGAGGAGAGAGAGGAGACAGAGAGATACTAGAGAAGAGAAAGGAGACAGACAGATACAAGAGAGTAGAGGAGAGAGAGGAGAGAAACAGATACTAGAGAACAGAGGAGAGTGAGGAGACAGACAGATACTAGAGAGGAGACAGACAGATACTAAAGAGGAAACAGACAGATACTAGAGAGGAGGAAGATACTAGAGAGGAGACAGATACTAGAGAGGAGACAGATACTAGAGAGGAAACAGACAGATACTAGAGATGAGAGGAGAGAGAGGAGACAGACAGATACTAAAGAGGAAACAGACAGATACTAAAGAGGAAACAGACAGATACTAGAGAGGAGAGAGGAGACAGACAGATACTAGAGAGGAGAGAGGAGACAGACAGGTACTAGAGAGGAGAGAGGAGACAGACAGATCCTAGAGATGAGACAGACAGATATTACAGAGGAGAGAGAGGAGACAGACAGATACTCGAGAGGAGAGGAGAGAGGAGACAGACAGATACTAGAGAGGAGACAGACAGATATTACAGAGGAGAGAAAGGAGACAGACAGATACTAGAGAGGAGAGGAGACAGACAGATACTAGAGAGGACACAGAGATACTAGAGAGGAGAGAGAGGAGACAGACAGATACTAGAGAGGAGACAGACAGATACTAGAGAAGAGACAGACAGATACTAGAGAGGAGACAGACAGATACTAGAGAGGAGACAGACAGATACTAAAGAGGAAACAGACAGATACTAAAGAGGAAACAGACAGATACTAGAGAGGAGACAGACAGATACTAGAGAGGAGACAGACAGATACTAGAGAGGAGAAAGATACTAGAGAGGAGACAGACAGATACTAGGGAGGAGACAGACAGATACTAGAGAGGAGACAGACAGATACTAGAGAGGAGACAGGCAGATACTAGAGAGGAGACAGATACTAGAGAGGAGAAATATACTAGAGAGGAGACAGACAGATACTAGAGAGGAGAGAGAGGAAACAGATAGATACTAGAGAGGAGAGAGAGAGGAGACAGGCAGATACTAGAGAGGAGAAAGATACTAGAGAGGAGACAGACAGATACTAGAGAGGAGGAAGATACTAGAGAGGAGACAGACAGATACTAGAGAGGAGAGAGAGAGAGAGAGGAGACAGACAGATACTGGAGAGGAGGAAGATACTAGAGAGGAGACAGACAGATACTAGAGAAGAGGAGAGACAGCCAGGTACTAGAGAGGAGACAGATATTAGAGAGGAGACAGGCAGATACGAGAGAGTAGAGGAGAGAGAGGGAGATAGGCAGATACTAGAGAGCAGAGGAGAGAGAGGAGACAGATAGATACTAGAGAAGAGAGGAGACAGACAGATGCTAGAGAGAAGACAGATACTAGACAGGAGACAGGCAGATACTAGAGGCGAGAAAGAGAGGAGACAGACAGATGCTAGAGAGGAGACAGACAGATGCTAGAGAGGAGAGAGAGGAGATAGAGAGATACTAGAGGCGAGAAAGAGAGGAGACAGACAGATACGAGAGAGGAGACAGCCAGATACTAGAGAGGATACATATTAGAGAGGAGACAGGCAGATACGAGAGAGTAGAGGAGAGAGAGGAGACAGAAACTAGAGAGGAGACAGATACTAGAGAGGAGAGAGAGGAGACAGAGAGATACTAGAGAAGAGAAAGGAGACAGACAGATACAAGAGAGTAGAGGAGAGAGAGGAGAGAAACAGATACTAGAGAACAGAGGAGAGTGAGGAGACAGACAGATACTAGAGAGGAGACAGACAGATACTAGAGAGGAGACAGACAGATACTAAAGAGGAAACAGACAGATACTAAAGAGGAAACAGACAGATACTAGAGAGGAGAGAGGAGACAGACAGATACTAGAGAGGAGAGAGGAGACAGACAGATACCAGAGATGAGAGGAGAGAGAGGAGACAGACAGATACTAGAGAGGAGACAGACAGATACTAGAGAGGAGAGAGAGGAGACAGACAGATACTAGAGAGGAGACAGACAGATACTAGAGAGGAGAGAGAGGAGACAGACAGATACTAGAGAGGACACAGAGATACTAGAGAGGAGAGAGAGGAGACAGACAGATACTAGAGAGGAGACAGACAGATACTAAAGAGGAAACAGACAGATACTAAAGAGGAAACAGACATATACTAGAGAAGAGAGGAGAGAGGAGACAGACAGATCCTAGAGAGGAGAGAGGAGACAGACAGATCCTAGAGATGAGAGAGGAGACAGACAGATCCTAGAGATGAGACAGACAGATATTACAGAGGAGAGAGAGGAGACAGACAGATACTAGAGAGGAGAGAGGAGACAGACAGATCCTAGAGATGAGAGAGGAGACAGACAGATCCTAGAGATGAGACAGACAGATATTACAGAGGAGAGAGAGGAGACAGACAGATACTAGAGAGGAGAGAGAGGAGACAGACAGATACTAGAGAAGAGACAGACAGATACTAGAGAGGAGAGAGAGGAGACAGACAGATACTAGAGAAGAGACAGACATATACTAGAGAAGAGAGGAGAGAGGAGACAGACAGATCCTAGAGAGGAGAGAGGAGACAGACAGATCCTAGAGATGAGAGAGGAGACAGACAGATCCTAGAGATGAGACAGACAGATATTACAGAGGAGAGAGAGGAGACAGACAGATACTAGAGAGGAGAGAGGAGACAGACAGATCCTAGAGATGAGAGAGGAGACAGACAGATCCTAGAGATGAGACAGACAGATATTACAGAGGAGAGAGAGGAGACAGACAGATACTAGAGAGGAGAGATAGGAGACAGACAGATACTAGAGAGGACACAGAGATACTAGAGAGGAGAGAGAGGAGACAGACAGATACTAGAGAGGAGACAGACAGATACTAGAGAAGAGAGGAGAGAGAGGAGACAGACAGATACTAGAGAGGAGACAGACAGATACTAGAGAGGAGACAGACAGATACTAGAGATGAGAGAGGAGACAGACAGATACTAGAGAGGAGAGAGAGGAGACAGACAGATACTAGAGAGGAGACAGACAGATACTAGAGAGGAGAGAGGAGACAGACAGATCCTAGAGATGAGAGAGGAGACAGACAGATCCTAGAGATGAGACAGACAGATATTACAGAGGAGAGAGAGGAGACAGACAGATACTAGAGAGGAGAGAGAGGAGACAGACAGATACTAGAGAAGAGACAGACAGATACTAGAGAGGAGAGATAGGAGACAGACAGATACTAGAGAGGACACAGAGATACTAGAGAGGAGAGAGAGGAGACAGACAGATACTAGAGAGGAGACAGACAGATACTAGAGAGGAGAGGAGAGAGAGGAGACAGACAGATACTAGAGAGGAGACAGACGGATACTAGAGAAGAGAGGAGACAGACAGATACTAGAGAGGAGACAGACAGATACTAGAGAAGAGAGGAGAGAAGAGAAAGGAGACATACAGATACTAGAGAGGAGACAGACAGATACTAGAGAGGAGAGGAGAAAGAGAGATAATAGAGAGCAGACACAGAGATACTAGAGAAGAGAGGAGAGAAGAGAAAGGAGACAGACAGAAACTAGAGAGGAGACAGACAGATCCTAGAGATGAGAGAGGAGACAGACAGATCCTAGAGATGAGACAGACAGATATTACAGAGGAGAGAGAGGAGACAGACAGATACTAGAGAGGAGAGAGGAGACAGACAGATCCTAGAGATGAGAGAGGAGACAGACAGATCCTAGAGATGAGACAGACAGATATTACAGAGGAGAGAGAGGAGACAGACAGATACTAGAGAGGAGAGAGAGGAGACAGACAGATACTAGAGAAGAGACAGACAGATACTAGAGAGGAGAGACAGGAGACAGACAGATACTAGAGAGGACACAGAGATACTAGAGAGGAGAGAGAGGAGACAGACAGATACTAGAGAGGAGACAGACAGATACTAGAGAAGAGAGGAGAGAGGAGACAGACAGATACTAGAGAGGAGAGAGAAGACAGACAGATCCTAGAGATGAGAGAGGAGACAGACAGATCCTAGAGATGAGACAGACAGATATTACAGAGGAGAGAGAGGAGACAGACAGATACTAGAGAGGAGAGAGGAGACAGACAGATCCTAGAGATGAGAGAGGAGACAGACAGATCCTAGAGATGAGACAGACAGATATTACAGAGGAGAGAGAGGAGACAGACAGATACTAGAGAGGAGAGAGAGGAGACAGACAGATACTAGAGAAGAGACAGACAGATACTAGAGAGGAGAGATAGGAGACAGACAGATACCAGAGAGGACACAGAGATACTAGAGAGGAGAGAGAGGAGACAGACAGATACTAGAGAGGAGACAGACAGATACTAGAGAAGAGAGGAGAGAGAGGAGACAGACAGATACTAGAGAGGAGACAGACGGATACTAGAGAAGAGAGGAGAGAAGAGAAAGGAGACAGACAGATACTAGAGAGGACACAGAGATACTAGAGAGGAGAGAGAGGAGACAGACAGATACTAGAGAGGAGACAGACAGATACTAGAGAAGAGAGGAGAGAAGAGAAAGGAGACAGACAGATACTAGAGAGGAGACAGACAGATACTAGAGAGGAGAGGAGAAAGAGAGATAATAGAGAGCAGACACAGAGATACTAGAGAAGAGAGGAGAGAAGAGAAAGGAGACAGACAGAAACTAGAAAGGAGACAGACAGTTACTAGATTCTAGAGAAGTGAGAAGAATTAGTAGACAGACAGAAATTAGAGAGGAGAAAGACAGGGACAGTGACTTGTATTAGAGACAGCCAGTGACAGGTAGAAGAGACAATGACAGGTAAAAGAGACATTGATAGGTAGAAGAAACAGCCAGTGACAGGTAAAAGAGACATTGATAGGTATAAGAGACTGACAGTGGCTGTGCATTATGTTACACGAAGTCTGACACCCCTCTCATTGCTTCTAATCCATAAAGACACAACTGCAATCAGTGACTTCATACCCCAATCCTGGTCACACCCGCGGCTCTCCAGTCACTGACGTCACTGAGGGTTCCTAGTTGTATATAAGGACGGCACAGTGCTGCTGGTGTCTGAGGATACAGCGCAGGAGACATCGCACGGTAAGTGCAACTATACTGAGACCACCAGGGGACAGCTGCACCCTATAAACTGTGTGCAACTTTACTGAGACCCCCAGGGGACAGCTGCACCCTATATACTGTGTGCAACTATACTGAGACCCCCAGGGGACAGCTGCACCCTATATACTGTGTGCAACTATACTGAGACCCCCAGGGGACAGCTGCACCCTATATACTGTGTGCAACTATACTGAGACCCCCAGGGGACAGCTGCACCCTATATACTGTGTGCAATTATACTGAGACCCCCAGGGGATAGCTGCACCCTATACTGTGTGCAATTATACTGAGACCCCCAGGGGACAGCTGCACCCTATACTGTGTGCAATTATACTGAGACCCCCGGGGGATAGCTGCACCCTATACTGTGTGCAATTATACTGAGACCCCCAGGGGACAGCTGCACCCTATATACTGTGTGCAACTATACTGAGACCCCCAGGGGACAGCTGCACCCTATATACTGTGTGCAATTATACTGAGACCCCCAGGGGACAGCTGCACCCTATATACTGTGTGCAACTATACTGAGACCCCCAGGGGACAGCTGCACCCTATATACTGTGTGCAACTATACTGAGACCCCCAGGGGATAGCTGCACCCTATACTGTGTGCAATTATACTGAGACCCCCAGGGGACAGCTGCACCCTATACTGTGTGCAATTATACTGAGACCCCCAGGGGATAGCTGCACCCTATACTGTGTGCAATTATACTGAGACCCCCAGGGGATAGCTGCACCCTATACTGTGTGCAATTATACTGAGACCCCCGGGGGACAGCTGCACCCTATACTGTGTGCAATTATACTGAGACCCCCGGGGGATAGCTGCACCCTATACTGTGTGCAATTATACTGAGACCCCCGGGATAAGGGCTAGCATCTGATTACTACTATACCGTGTACTATATAGCTGCACCTGTCTTCTCTTAAGGGAACTTTCCGCTAGACATGAATTATGTGCACACAGATAGAGTTGGGGTGTCCTCTGATAACACAGTGTACCCCAGATTACACTGCGGTGTTCAGTGACAGAACTGTGCTCCCCATGTGCACTTATTGATTATAACAGACCCCAGATGTGACTGTAATATCCTCGGATGACCCCAGGATTCATTGGGGGGTTCTTTGTAGACTTTTGGGGCACAGGGACTCATTAAGGCTCCGTACCCCAGATGAATGTTAGTATTTCATTGATTGATCTTCTGTTATTGCAGAAAATGATAATATAAATGTCAGCAGTGATAATAATGATTTATCTTACTACAATGCTGGTTATCAGGAGCGTCCTGGACGGGTCTCTGTATATAGTATCTCAGAGCAGTATGTACAGTATAATGACACAGTATATAGTATCTCAGAGCAGTATGTACAGTATAATGACACAGTATATAGTATCTCAGAGCAGTATATACAGTATAATGACACAGTATATAGTATCACAGAGCAGTATGTACAGTATAATGACACAGTATATAGTATCACAGAGCAGTATGTACAGTATAATGACACAGTATATAGTATCTCAGAGCAGTATGTACAGTATAATGACACAGTATATAGTATCACAGAGCAGTATGTACAGTATAATGACACAGTATATAGTATCTCATAGCAGTATGTACAGTATAATGACACAGTATATAGTATCACAGAGCAGTATGTACAGTATAATGACACAGTATATAGTATCTCATAGCAGTATGTACAGTATAATGACACAGTATATAGTATCACAGAGCAGTATGTACAGTATAATGACACAGTATATAGTATCTCAGAGCAGTATGTACAGTATAATGACACAGTATATAGTATCACAGAGCAGTATGTACAGTATAATGACACAGTATATAGTATCTCAGAGCAGTATGTACAGTATAATGACACAGTATATAGTATCACAGAGCAGTATGTACAGTATAATGACACAGTATATAGTATCTCATAGCAGTATGTACAGTATAATGACACAGTATATAGTATCACAGAGCAGTATGTACAGTATAATGACACAGTATATAGTATCACAGAGCAGTATGTACAGTAAAATGACACAGTATATAGTATCACAGAGCAGTATGTACAGTATAATGACACAGTATATAGTATCTCAGAGCAGTATGTACAGTATAATGACACAGTATATAGTATCTCAGAGAAGTATATACAGTATAATGACACAGTATATAGTATGACGAGCAGTATGTACAGTATAATGACACAGTATATAGTATGACGAGCAGTATGTACAGTATAATGACACAGTATATAGTATCTCAGAGCAGTATGTACAGTATAATGACACAGTATATAGTATCTCAGAGCAGTATGTACAGTATAATGACACAGTATATAGTATCACAGAGCAGTATGTACAGTATAATGACACAGTATATAGTATCTCAGAGCAGTATGTACAGTATAATGACACAGTATATAGTATCTCAGAGCAGTATGTACAGTATAATGACACAGTATATAGTATCACAGAGCAGTATGTACAGTATAATGATACAGTATATAGTATCACAGAGCAGTATGTACAGTATAATGACACAGTATATAGTATCACAGAGCAGTATGTACAGTTTAATGACAAAGTATATAGTATCTCAGAGCAGTATGTACAGTATAATGACACAGTATATAGTATCACAGAGCAGTATGTACAGTATAATGACACAGTATATAGTATCTCAGAGCAGTATATACAGTATAATGACACAGTATATAGTATCTCAGAGCAGTATGTACAGTATAATGACACAGTATATAGTATCACAGAGCAGTATGTACAGTATAATGACACAGTATATAGTATCTCAGAGCAGTATGTACAGTATAATGACACAGTATATAGTATCACAGAGCAGTATGTACAGTATAATGACACAGTATATAGTATCTCAGAGCAGTATATACAGTATAATGACACAGTATATAGTATCACCGAGCAGTATATACAGTATAATGACACAGTATATAGTATCTCAGAGCGGTATATACAGTATAATGACACAGTATATAGTATCACAGAGCGGTATGTACAGTATAATGACACAGTATATAGTATCTCAGAGCGGTATGTACAGTATAATGACACAGTATATAGTATCACAGAGCGGTATGTACAGTATAATGACACAGTATATAGTATCACAGAGCAGTATGTACAGTATAATGACACAGTATATAGTATCACAGAGCAGTATGTACAGTATAATGACACAGTATATAGTATCACAGAGCAGTATGTACAGTATAATGACACAGTATATAGTATCACAGAGCAGTATGTACAGTATAATGACACAGTATATAGTATCACAGAGCAGTATGTACAGTATAATGACACAGTATATAGTATCTCAGAGCGGTATGTACAGTATAATGACACAGTATATAGTATCACAGAGCGGTATGTACAGTATAATGACACAGTATATAGTATCACAGAGCGGTATGTACAGTATAATGACACAGTATATAGTATCACAGAGCAGTATGTACAGTATAATGACACAGTATATAGTATCACAGAGCAGTATGTACAGTATAATGACACAGTATATAGTATCACAGAGCAGTATGTACAGTATAATGACACAGTATATAGTATCACAGAGCAGTATGTACAGTATAATGACATAGTATATAGTATCACAGAGCAGTATGTACAGTATAATGACACAGTATATAGTATCTCAGAGCAGTATGTACAGTATAATGACACAGTATATAATATGACAGAGCAGTATGTACAGTATAATGACACAGTATATAGTATCACAGAGCAGTATGTACAGTATAATGACACAGTATATAGTATCACAGAGCAGTATGTACAGTATAATGACACAGTATATAGTATCTCAGAGCAGTATGTACAGTATAATGACACAGTATATAATATGACAGAGCAGTATGTACAGTATAATGACACAGTATATAGTATCACAGAGCAGTATGTACAGTATAATGACACAGTATATAGTATGACAGAGCAGTATATACAGTATAATGACACAGTATATAGTATGACGAGCAGTATGTACAGTATAATGACACAGTATATAGTATCTCAGAGCAGTATGTACAGTTTAATGACACAGTATATAGTATCACAGAGCAGTATGTACAGTATAATGACACAGTATATAGTATCACAGAGCAGTATGTACAGTATAATGACACAGTATATAGTATCACCGAGCAGTATATACAGTATAATGACACAGTATATAGTATCTCAGAGCAGTATATACAGTATAATGACACAGTATATAGTATGACGAGCAGTATGTACAGTATAATGACACAGTATATAGTATCTCAGAGCAGTATGTACAGTATAATGACACAGTATATAGTATCACAGAGCGGTATGTACAGTATAATGACACAGTATATAGTATCACAGAGCAGTATGTACAGTATAATGACACAGTATATACTATCACAGAGCAGTATGTACAGTATAATGATACAGTATATAGTATCACAGAGCAGTATGTACAGTATAATGACACAGTATATAGTATCACAGAGCAGTATGTACAGTATAATGACACAGTATATAGTATCACAGAGCAGTATGTACAGTTTAATGACAAAGTATATAGTATTTCAGAGCAGTATGTACAGTATAATGACACAGTATATAGTATCACAGAGCAGTATGTACAGTATAATGACACAGTATATAGTATCACAGAGCAGTATGTACAGTATAATGATACAGTATATAGTATCACAGAGCAGTATGTACAGTATAATGACACAGTATATAATATGACAGAGCAGTATGTACAGTATAATGACACAGTATATAGTATCACAGAGCAGTATGTACAGTATAATGACACAGTATATAGTATGACAGAGCAGTATATACAGTATAATGACACAGTATATAGTATGACGAGCAGTATGTACAGTATAATGACACAGTATATAGTATCTCAGAGCAGTATGTACAGTTTAATGACACAGTATATAGTATCACAGAGCAGTATGTACAGTATAATGACACAGTATATAGTATCACAGAGCAGTATGTACAGTATAATGACACAGTATATAGTATCACTGAGCAGTATATACAGTATAATGACACAGTATATAGTATCTCAGAGCAGTATATACAGTATAATGACACAGTATATAGTATGACGAGCAGTATGTACAGTATAATGACACAGTATATAGTATCTCAGAGCAGTATGTACAGTATAATGACACAGTATATAGTATCACAGAGCGGTATGTACAGTATAATGACACAGTATATAGTATCACAGAGCAGTATGTACAGTATAATGACACAGTATATAGTATCACAGAGCAGTATGTACAGTATAATGACACAGTATATAGTATCACAGAGCAGTATGTACAGTATAATGACACAGTATATAGTATCACAGAGCAGTATGTACAGTTTAATGACAAAGTATATAGTATTTCAGAGCAGTATGTACAGTATAATGACACAGTATATAGTATCACAGAGCAGTATGTACAGTATAATGACACAGTATATAGTATCACAGAGCAGTATGTACAGTATAATGACACAGTATATAGTATCACAGAGCAGTATGTACAGTATAATGACACAGTATATAATATGACAGAGCAGTATGTACAGTATAATGACACAGTATATAGTATGACAGAGCAGTATGTACAGTATAATGACACAGTATATAGTATCTCAGAGCAGTATGTACAGTATAATGACACAGTATATAGTATCACAGAGCAGTATGTGCAGTATAATGACACAGTATATAGTATCACAGAGCAGTATGTGCAGTATAATGACACAGTATATAGTATCACAGAGCAGTATGTACAGTATAATGACACAGTATATAGTATCTCAGAGCAGTATGTACAGTATAATGACACAGTATATAGTATCACAGAGCAGTATGTACAGTATAATGACACAGTATTTAGTATCACAGAGCAGTAGGTACAGTATAATGACACAGTATATAGTATCACAGAGCAGTATGTACAGTATAATGACACAGTATATAGTATCACAGAGCAGTATGTACAGTATAATGACACAGTATATAGTATGACAGAGCAGTATGTACAGTATAATGACACAGTATATAGTATGACAGAGCAGTATGTACAGTATAATGACACAGTATATAGTATCACAGAGCAGTATGTACAGTATAATGACACAGTATATAGTATCACAGAGCAGTATGTACAGTATAATGACACAGTATATAGTATCACAGAGCAGTATGTACAGTATAATGACACAGTATATAGTATCACAGAGCAGTATGTACAGTATAATGACACAGTATATAGTATCACAGAGCAGTATGTACAGTATAATGACACAGTATATAGTATCTCAGAGCAGTATGTGCAGTATAATGACACAGTATATAGTATCACAGAGCAGTATGTACAGTATAATGACACAGTATATAGTATCACAGAGCAGTATGTACAGTATAATGACACAGTATATAGTATCACAGAGCAGTATGTGCAGTATAATGACACAGTATATAGTATGACAGAGCAGTAGGTACAGTATAATGACACAGTATATAGTATCACAGAGCAGTATGTACAGTATAATGACACAGTATATAGTATCACAGAGCAGTATGTACAGTATAATGACACAGTATATACTATCACAGAGCAGTATGTGCAGTATAATGACACAGTATATAGTATCTCAGAGCAGTATGTACAGTATAATGACACAGTATATAGTATCATAGAGCAGTATGTACAGTATAATGACACAGTATATAGTATCTCAGAGCAGTATATACAGTATAATGACACAGTATATAGTATCACAGAGCAGTATATACAGTATAATGACACAGTATATAGTATCTCAGAGCAGTATATACAGTATAATGACACAGTATATAGTATCACAGAGCAGTATGTACAGTATAATGACACAGTATATAGTATCTCAGAGCAGTATGTACAGTATAATGACACAGTATATAGTATCTCAGAGCAGTATATACAGTATAATGACGCAGTATATAGTATCTCAGAGCAGTATATACAGTATAATGACACAGTATATAGTATGACAGAGCAGTATGTACAGTATAATGACACAGTATATAGTATGACAGAGCAGTATGTACAGTATAATGACACAGTATATAGTATGACAGAGCAGTATGTACAGTATAATGACACAGTATATAGTATGACAGAGCAGTATGTACAGTATAATGACACAGTATATAGTATCTCAGAGCAGTATGTACAGTATAATGACACAGTATATAGTATCACAGAGCAGTATGTACAGTATAATGACACAGTATATAGTATCACAGAGCAGTATGTACAGTATAATGACACAGTATATAGTATGACAGAGCAGTATGTACAGTATAATGACACAGTATATAGTATCACAGAGCAGTATGTACAGTATAATGACACAGTATATAGTATGACAGAGCAGTATGTACAGTATAATGACACAGTATATAGTATGACAGAGCAGTATGTACAGTATAATGACACAGTATATAGTATGACAGAGCAGTATGTACAGTATAATGACACAGTATATAGTATGACAGAGCAGTATGTACAGTATAACACAGTATATAGTATGACAGAGCAGTATGTACAGTAAAATGACACAGTATATAGTATGACAGGGCAGTATGTACAGTATAATGGCACAGTATATAGTATCACAGAGCAGTATGTACAGTATAATGACACAGTATATAGTATCACAGAGCAGTATGTACAGTATAATGACACAGTATATAGTATCACAGAGCAGTATGTACAGTATAATGACACAGTATATAGTATCACAGAGCAGTATGTACAGTATAATGACACAGTATATAGTATTACATGACAGAGCAGTATGTACAGTAGAATGACACAGTATATAGTATGACAGAGCAGTATGTACAGTATAATGACACAGTATATAGTATGACAGAGCAGTATGTACAGTATAATGACACAGTATATAGATCACAGAGCAGTATATACAGTATAATGACACAGTATATAGTATGACAGAGCAGTATGTACAGTATAATGACACAGTATATAGTATCTCAGAGCAGTATATACAGTATAATGACACAGTATATAGTATCACAGAGCAGTATGTACAGTATAATGACACAGAATATAGTATCACAGAGCAGTATGTACAGTATAATGACACAGAATATAGTATCACAGAGCAGTATGTGCAGTATGATGACACAGTATATAGTTTGACAGAGCAGTAGGTACAGTATAATGACACAGTATATAGTATCACAGAGCAGTATGTGCAGTGTAATGACACAGTATATAGTATCACAGAGCAGTATGTACAGTATAATGACACAGTATATAGTATCACAGAGCAGTATGTACAGTATAATGACACAGTATATAGTATCACAGAACAGTATGTACAGTATAATGACACAGTATATAGTATCACAGAACAGTATGTACAGTATAATGACACAGTATATAGTATGACAGAGCAGTAGGTACAGTATAATGACACAGTATATAGTATCACAGAGCAGTATGTACAGTATAATGACACAGTATATAGTATCACAGAGCAGTATGTACAGTATAATGACACAGTATATAGTATCACAGAGCAGTATGTACAGTATAATGACACAGTATATAGTATCACAGAGCAGTATGTACAGTATAATGACACAGTATATAGTATTACATGACAGAGCAGTATGTACAGTATAATGACACAGTATATAGTATCACAGAGCAGTATGTACAGTATAATGACACAGTATATAGTATGACAGAGCAGTATGTACAGTATAATGACACAGTATATAGTATCACAGAGCAGTATGTGCAGTGTAATGACACAGTATATAGTATCACAGAGCAGTATGTACAGTATAATGACACAGTATATAGTTTGACAGAGCAGTAGGTACAGTATAATGACACAGTATATAGTATCACAGAGCAGTATGTGCAGTATAATGACACAGTATATAGTATCACAGAGCAGTATGTACAGTATAATGAAACAGTATATAGTTTGACAGAGCAGTAGGTACAGTATAATGACACAGTATATAGTATGACAAAGCAGTATGTACAGTAGAATGACATAGTATATAGTATCACAGAGCAGTATGTACAGTATAATGAAACAGTATATAGTATCACAGAGCAGTATGTACAGTATAATGACACAGTATATAGTATCACAGAGCAGTATGTACAGTATAATGACACAGTATATAGTATCACAGAGCAGTATGTACAGTATAATGACACAGTATATAGTATCACAGAGCAGTATGTACAGTATAATGACACAGTATATAGTATCACAGAGCAGTATATACAGTATAATGACACAGTATATAGTATCACAGAGCAGTATGTACAGTATAATGACACAGTATATAGTATCACAGAGCAGTATGTACAGTATAATGACACAGTATATAGTATCTCAGAGCAGTATGTACAGTATAATGACACAGTATATAGTATCTCAGAGCAGTATATACAGTATAATGACACAGTATATAGTATGACAGAGCAGTATGTACAGTATAATGACACAGTATATAGTTTGACAGAGCAGTAGGTACAGTATAATGACACAGTATATAGTATCACAGAGCAGTATGTGCAGTATAATGACACAGTATATAGTATGACAGAGCAGTAGGTACAGTATAATGACACAGTATATAGTATCACAGAGCAGTATGTACAGTATAATGACACAGTATATAGTATCACAGAGCAGTATGTACAGTATAATGACACAGTATATAGTATCTCAGAGCAGTATGTACAGTATAATGACACAGTATATAGTATCACAGAGCAGTATATACAGTATAATGACACAGTATATAGTATCACAGAGCAGTATGTACAGTATAATGACACAGTATTTAGTATCACAGAGCAGTAGGTACAGTATAATGACACAGTATATAGTATCACAGAGCAGTATGTACAGTATAATGACACAGTATATAGTATCACAGAGCAGTATGTACAGTATAATGACACAGTATATAGTATCTCAGAGCAGTATGTACAGTATAATGACACAGTATATAGTATCTCAGAGCAGTATGTACAGTATAATGACACAGTATATAGTATCACAGAGCAGTATGTACAGTATAATGACACAGTATATAGTATCACAGAGCAGTATGTACAGTATAATGACACAGTATATAGTATCTCAGAGCAGTATGTACAGTATAATGACACAGTATATAGTATCACAGAGCAGTATGTGCAGTATAATGACACAGTATATAGTATCACAGAGCAGTATGTACAGTATAATGACACAGTATATAGTATCACAGAGCAGTATGTACAGTATAATGACACAGTATATAGTATCTCAGAGCAGTATATACAGTATAATGACACAGTATATAGTATCACAGAGCAGTATGTACAGTATAATGACACAGTATTTAGTATCACAGAGCAGTAGGTACAGTATAATGACACAGTATATAGTATCACAGAGCAGTATGTACAGTATAATGACACAGTATATAGTATCACAGAGCAGTATGTACAGTATAATGACACAGTATATAGTATCACAGAGCAGTATGTACAGTATAATGACACAGTTTATAGTATCACAGAGCAGTATGTACAGTATAATGACACAGTATATAGTATCTCAGAGCAGTATGTACAGTATAATGACACAGTATATAGTATCTCAGAGCAGTATGTACAGTATAATGACACAGTATATAGTATCACAGAGCAGTATGTACAGTATAATGACACAGTATATAGTATCACAGAGCAGTATGTACAGTATAATGACACAGTATATAGTATCTCAGAGCAGTATATACAGTATAATGACACAGTATATAGTATCACAGAGCAGTATGTACAGTATAATGACACAGTATATAGTATCTCAGAGCAGTATGTACAGTATAATGACACAGTATATAGTATCACAGAGCAGTATGTACAGTATAATGACACAGTATATAGTATCACAGAGCAGTATGTACAGTATAATGACACAGTATATAGTATCTCAGAGCAGTATGTACAGTATAATGACACAGTATATAGTATCTCAGAGCAGTATATACAGTATAATGACGCAGTATGTAGTATCACAGAGCAGTATATACAGTATAATGACACAGTATGTAGTATCACAGAGCAGTATGTACAGTATAATGGCACAGTATATAGTATCACAGAGCAGTATGTACAGTATAATGACACAGTATATAGTATCACAGAGCAGTATGTACAGTATAATGACACAGTATATAGTATCACAGAGCAGTATGTACAGTATAATGACACAGTATATAGTATCACAGAGCAGTATGTACAGTATAATGACACAGTATATAGTATCACAGAGCAGTATGTACAGTATAATGACACAGTATATAGTATCACAGAGCAGTATGTACAGTATAATGACACAATATATAGTATCACAGAGCAGTATGTACAGTATAATGACACAGTATATAGTATCACAGAGCAGTATGTACAGTATAATGACGCAGTATATAGTATCTCAGAGCAGTATGTACAGTATAATGACACAGTATATAGTATCACAGAGCAGTATATACAGTATAATGACACAGTATATAGTATCACAGAGCAGTATGTACAGTATAATGACACAGTATATAGTATCACAGAGCAGTATGTACAGTATAATGACACAATATATAGTCGAGGGGGAGGTCAGAGAGTGTAATATACTAACTGGATGGGAGATGATTTGCTTCATTACTCTATACATGGGCAGGAGGTGTAATAGGAGGGGGCACTAATAAGGACAGTATTAGGGAACATCAGAGACAATAAGGAGCAGATTGTACATATAGAAGAAGGAACGAGAACAATAAGAAATGAAGAATAATAAAGGTTATGGTGTAATCAGTGTGATAATAGATGAAAGATAATAAATAGAGTGAAAGGAACCCAGGAATTGGATGATAGAATACAAAATAAGGAATACAGTATAAAACTAGAAAATAAATATATGTAAAAATATATGATGAATAACCCGGGACTGGTGACGGGTTCAGGCCGCCCCAGGGTAATATTCTTGTATCGCCCGCTCGCCTTTAAACTTATCCTTAAGGTAAGATCCCGATTCTATAACCCCCAACCCCTCACCAGTGTGTGTTCCTGTGTTACACACTCAGCTCCCCGAGGTTATTTACTTGGGTGACAGCAAATTATTTCACTCATTTAGTTTTCCTTAGAATCAGAACCATATAGCAGAACGGAGGAACGAGCGCTACCGAGGGTGAAGGGGGCGGTCACACCGGATCCTGTCGCCATCCTCGTCGCTCCTTATCCCGCCCGTGGATGAGTCATTGTCTTCAGTCTTTACCAAGGGAACACGTCAAGAATAAACCTCACTGCTTTTATCTCTCATGTCTTCTTTTTACTTTGTAGAACAACTATACTCTTATATTTTAAAATTAATTTTAGTTTATACCTCTTTCCACAATAGCCTAAGCTGCAGCCTGTTAGATAATCGGACTCTTTGAATAACTAAGTTGATATAGTATCTATGAACAGGAGGAGGCCACTGTCAGTAGTGAAACGCGTTTGTACAGCCTCTGCAAGGACCTACTGGAACCCTTTTCTTTTTGTTTTGTTTTTTAAATCCCTTTGACTTATATTTATTGTTTTACTTTAACCCATTTTAATAAGTGTCCTACTTCAAAACCAACTTTACCAAAATTATTACTTAAAAATCTCCGTAAAGATTACTTTAAAAATGATGATTCCTTGTGATTGTTTTACCATGTGGCATAAACTTGACACCACTTTAATATTTGGCCATAACTGTGTTCAGAATTTGCACCTGCTGTAGCCTGTCCCAAGCACTGAGCTGGTCTCTTGTCTCCTTTACTTGATAGGTCCCGGAGAACATTGCACCATGAAGACCACGCCGCTCACCCTGCTCATCTGTTACTTGACTCTCACAGGCCACGCCGGAGCTCGGCCCATGGACAGGAGTATCTTTGAGGGCCCGAGGCTCACTCTGGATGGGTTACTAAGTGATGAGAGTGCCCAGGCTCTGATGTACTTTCTAAAGGACAAATTCCAGCTGGGATTTGAAGGAGGAGACCCCCATGTTCAGCTCCGGCTCACCAAGGGTTCTCTGTCTTCAGACAGTCAGAAATTAGCTCCGGTTCTCAGCGTCCTTCAGACTCTGTTTCAGGAGACCAGTCCAGATGAACCAACCAAAACCTTCCTAGAAGTCTTCTCTGACCGCCTGAAAAGAGAAGACCCCCCGATCTCCATTGACTTGACGTTTCACATACTCAGGCAGATGATTGAGATTGCAAAGACCCAGAACCAGAAGCAGCAGGCCGAACAGAACCGCATTATATTTGATTCAGTAGGGAAGTGACAATGAAAGTACTAGAGTGTTATTCCCAGTAAAATACTCCCTCTTTCTCCAAAAATGGGATGTGCAATACCCCTCAAAGCGAAGACTTGTTCCTACCTGGGAAAGGGTGGGCTCTGATACAGCCCAGAAACGCTCAGGGCCAGAGGGAAGGTCCCATCAGGGGTCTTTAGATATAAACCTATTCAGCTTTTATTCTTCTGTTCTGTGTTCCCATAATACACGTGTCCCGGTTCTGATGATGTTGGTATGCAATGAATCCTACAAATAGCTTCCTACTGTTAGCCTACGGGTCTGTCTCACTGGAGACAGCAGGAAGCAGTGTTATTAGACACCTTATTTTATAGTAAAATAACCAACAAAAAGTTTCACAAAGGTGAAAGTGAAGTTATTTCAGATAAGTGATAACAGATCCGTATTGGAGATCCTTGTTGTATAGGTTTCCTGGCCCTTTAGGTTCCGTTATATTATATAACAGTCATCGCACCCTGGATTAATGATAAGTACTATGTCTCCTGGCCGTCGCTACCAGCAGAGATTCATCTCTATTGCACAAGAAATGTATTGCAGTCACTACATGGAAAGGCCGCGTTTCCCAAGAGACGGAATAAAATCTGCACTAGGCCCTGAAGCTGTGAAGGACCCTTTTCATATACAGCAATCACCACGTAGACCAGGGAGCAGTGGACGTCCTGAAGACCAGGGGTGGTGACTGATCTAGGTTCTCACAGATGCCGTCATAGGTCTTACACGGGTTACAGTCCATCTTCTCACCTGATGTATATTCCTGTCTATCGTGTACAATAAAGGTCGTTGCACATATTGTCTGTCGTCTGTTTCTTCCCCGGTGACATTGTCCATCCAGCTGGTCCAGGATGAAAGGATTATTCCACCTAAAGTCTAGTTTTGGGTGGAGTTGTGATTTGACATTTCCAGGGTCCCAGATAGCTGTAACTATCCCAATCCCCTCATTTCTTGGAGCTCGACCACCCAGCCTGTCCCTTGTAGGTCAAATGGTTGTGAATGTTACATACGTGTGATAGGGAAATTCTATACCACGGCACACAGGGTATATTCCCATATAAACAACTATATAACTGAAAATTTTCAAATAACCTAATAATACACAAATATAACAACCATATAGTCTTATATCTCCATATAACCCAATAAAACAACCATATTATTATCCTTTATTTATAAGGCACCACGAGAGGTCTGCAGCACCTTACATGAAGCTTACAGTAGTATATAATATACAGTTAGCAACGATCCATAACACATCACATAATACATTATGGAAGATAAACATAATAATACAAACACCAGACAGTCCTTAGATAAAGCAGATCACGTTATTTACAGGATAGTGAGTGTGAGTGACGGTAATGTCCAACGTGAGGTAGACCCGGGCTCAGGAAGACAGGAGCAGGGAGGCAGCCTAGAGGTACAGAGGGTGATGGAAGAGTAGAAGAAGACCACAAGGAAAGAGCCCTGCTCCTGAGAGCTTACATTCTACAGGGACGGGTGGTTCGGAGTGGGGGAGTGGAGTTGATATCAGAGGCACAGAGGGTGATGGAAGAGTAGAAGGAGACCACAAGGAAAGAGCCCTGCTCCTGAGAGCTTACACTCTACAGGGACGGGTGGTTCGGAGTGGGCGAGTGGAGTTGATATCAGAGGCACAGAGGGTGATGGAAGAGTAGAAGAAGACCACAAGGAAAGAGCCCTGCTCCTGAGAGCTTACATTCTACAGGGACGGGTGGTTGGGAGTGGGGGAGTGGAGTTGATATCAGAGGCACAGAGGGTGATGGAAGAGTAGAAGGAGACCACAAGGATAGAGGGCCCTGGTCCTGAGAGCTTACATTCTACAGGGACGGGTGGTTCGGAGTGGGCGAGTGGAGTTGATATCAGAGGCACAGAGGGTGATGGAAGAGTAGAAGAAGACCACAAGGAAAGAGGGCCCTGGTCCTGAGAGCTTACACTCTACAGGGACGGGTGGTTGGGAGTGGGGGAGTGGAGTTGATATCAGAGGCACAGAGGGTGATGGAAGAGTAGAAGAAGACCACAAGGAAAGAGGGTCCTGCTCCTGAGAGCTTACATTCTACAGGGACGGGTGGTTGGGAGTGGGGGAGTGGAGTTGATATCAGAGGCACAGAGGGTGATGGAAGAGTAGAAGAAGACCACAAGGAAAGAGGGCCCTGCTCCTGAGAGCTTACATTCTACAGGGACGGGTGGTTGGGAGTGGGGGAGTGGAGTTGATATCAGAGGCACAGAGGGTGATGGAAGAGTAGAAGAAGACCACAAGGAAAGAGGGCCCTGGTCCTGAGAGCTTACACTCTACAGGGACGGGTGGTTGGGAGTGGGGGAGTGGAGTTGATATCAGAGGCACAGGAGTAAGGGGGGGGGGGCTGTTAGACTTGAATAAATAGATTAGTTGTAAGGGCGCGCTTGAAGCCCTGGAGAGTTACAGGCTAGATGGTGGGAGATCCTTCCACAGGGCAGGAGCAGCCCGGGCGTAGTCCTGGAGGTGAGAGTGGGAAGGATTACAGAGGGCAGGAATTGGCCCGAAGTAACATAAACGCTGAGGTTGCACGAAGAGAGAAAGATATTGTGTACAGCAAGAGTTAAATAAGCATCTTGGATGGGGCGAGGTTCAGCCAATCAGCGGTGAGCAGTAATGAGGAGCTATCACTGGGGAAGAGTTATTAGGTCAGGATATATAGTTAACGTCTTCCTGCTTGTCTGGAAAGTTCCCGGCCCACCCAGACCCTCTTTGTTGTGTCTGTCTTAGTGACGTGTGTTTGTCATGTCCGTCGATGTAAGTTTTCTTCCTAAGGGGTTTTAGTTGGCGGAAAGCAGCCCAATCAGCGGCCATTAGGACACATTCTAGTGGCGTGTTAGGCACTCTCACCTAAAGGGATTGGGCAATTAGTGAGAATAACCCTTTGGGGTTATGGGGCTCCACTTAGGCGGGCGGGCCTCAGCTAATGAGCCAAATGGGGGAGTTTGGCATTTTACGCCTAGTCGAGTCCAAATTAGTTTGGACGGAATTTACAACTAGTAGGTGTGGCCTGGATGCTGATTGGTCTGTTTATGTTGGCCACCAAATTTTCAATAAATTTATCTTTCAATAAATTCCTGACTTTTCATTTCACCAAAACAAGTCTCTGTGTCGTTATTTATAGTGGTAAGTTCCCTTCTTATAATCTTACCTACAAGAGTTAAAAATGTCAACCGATAAGCGGATTAGAAGTAATCAGGGTGGTATGGTAGTGAGGCAGCGGTCACTGGCAGAGTGGAGGGGGCAGCAAGGAGTGTGGGTAGAGATGAGCTTGGAGATGGGTGGGCCACGCAGTTCCAGTTTAGTGACCGACAGAGATGGGCAGAATGGATAGAGCGACAGGAGAGAACAATAAGACAGGTAGTGAGGGTAGACTGAAGAGGGGCGAGGCGGGGGTTTGGTAGGACAGAGAAGAGGAGGTTGCAGTAATCAAGGAGAGAGATTATAAGGGAGTGAATAAGGGGTTTTGGTAACTTCCAAGGTGAGATATATTGAGTTTAAGAGGGTGCTGGGACATCCAAAATGAGCTAACCAAGAGACTGCTGGAGACCAGAGACATAAGAGAAGGGGAGAGGTCAGAGACATATATGGGGGTCGTCAGCATACAGGTGGTAGTGGAGGTCAAAGGAGCGAATTATGTCACCAAGGGAGGAAGTGTAGCGGGAGAAGAGCAGGGACCAGTAAAGGATTTTTGGGGAATTCCGACTGATAGCAGAGTGGGGGGATGGAGTCGGCTGTATAGACTTAAAGGAGTCGTTGGTGTGGTAAGAGGAAAACCAGGAGCGGATAGTGTTATAGTTTGGAGAGTTTGCATAAAGAGGGCGTGGTCAACAGTATTGAAAGCCGCAGAGAGGCCGAGAAGGATAAGAAGGGAAAAGTGTCCATAGATTTAGTGGCGAGAAGGGGAAGAGGGTGAGAAGGGACTGATGGGAGGAGATGGAAAAACATATGGACTCAATTTTGGAGGTGAAGTGGGTGCAAAGTTGAGAGCAGAGAGTGAGGAAGGGAGTTGAACATGGCAAAGAGGAGAATTGGGAGGAAATGAGATCCTTGAAGTAGGACAGCTGAGAGCGTTATAGGGGAGAACGGTAAAAGGAGAATGAATCTGAAG
This sequence comes from Mixophyes fleayi, assembly GCF_038048845.1. Classification (NCBI taxonomy): domain Eukaryota; kingdom Metazoa; phylum Chordata; class Amphibia; order Anura; family Limnodynastidae; genus Mixophyes; species Mixophyes fleayi. The sequence goes on along the minus strand of NC_134404.1, from coordinate 1,910,619 downwards.
TGGGGGATGAGCGTGCAACTCTCCAGAGCCGTTCTGTGCTACAGGAGCATTTTTTGAAGACAGCAGTGAGTTTGCCAAAGTTGAGGCAGAGACTGACAAAGGCTGATAGTGGCACAAAAGCATATAGCAACCCATCCCCATATAAAGGTAATACAACACTGTAACCTAATAATAATACCATATAGCCTCATATCTAACATATAACCTAATACTAGATAACGTATTGTATAAATGTATTTTAATGAGTAGCGTAGTGCACCAATGTATATCATCGCAAATGTACTGATTTTTGCATTGAAAATATATTGATTTCTGAAGCTGTAGCTATGTAGTAGGAAATTTGTTTTTGAAACTTCTGAAGGCAGGAAATCTCATGTTATTCTCATGATAATTAGGTTTTTTCATTTGTGAATAACCAAGACCTCTTCTAGGTTGAATGCACAGAGGGGTTATTACCTTTTTTTCCTGTCTTGTTAAAAATATAGACAAACTACATGAATAATGCAACCAGCAAGTCATTTCAAAAATCACAGATTGATGTTAAGTAAATTGTAAGTTATAAGACAATGGAGGAGAGGAGTCAATGGTCAGAGTGTCCAAGGAGGAGGGGCGCAGTGTAGCTGGTGAGTGTTAGGAACCCCTCCAGCCGGCACAACACAACCCGGAATCTACTCTGCCAATCAGGTGTTCACTGGAGCCCCTGATGGTGGGGACAGACTGGGCCGCAGACTGACAGTGGGTCGTGAAGTGTGTACCGGCTGGGGAGAACCCAGGCAAGCGGAGTGAGGTCCACGCAGAGGTCAAGGGCCGGCAGCAGACAACAGTATCGGTAAACAAGCTGAGGTCAGGGGTCACAGGCGAATAGCAGAACCGGTAAACAGGCCAGAGATCAGGGTCACAGGAAACACGAGCAAAGTCCAATTCAAAGCCAAGGGTCATACACGGGGAGTCAGTAGCGGTATCAGAATACAGGAACAGGAACTAGCAGGTCAGCAGACTGGAGCACAGAAGCTATAACCGGCAATGAGGTAGCAGACCTCATTGCCTTAAATAGTGAGGACAGCCAATCAGAGCCTGGCTCTGATAATACCCAGCCCCCTGCACCTAAATTCAATAGTACGCAGGCTAGTAATATTGATGGGCGCATGCGCCCGGCTTCTCATTGCCGGGACGCAGCGCTGAAGCGTCCCTCCGTTGCCCCGGTAACGGCTGGGTCATAGGCGGAAGTGATGTCCCGGTCGCCATAGCGACGGCCGGGACGCAGGTAGGAGAGTCGCGGCGGCTGGGCACCGCCGCGGCTCGTAACAGTGAGCAAAGGTTATAGGTAATGAGAACAGGAGGGAAGAGGGTCCTGCTCACTAGAGCTTACAATCTAAAGGGAAAGGGGGAAGACAAGCGGTTGACAGATGGGGATGAGCCAATATAAGGGGATCTGAGGACAAGAAGCAAGAAAGGGAAAGATGGAGGGTGAAAGAAGGTTAAAGTATACTACATGGTGAGATGGTTACATGGAGGACTGGTAGGATTTTCTAAACAGGTGGGTTTTCAATGACTGCTGAAGCTATACAGGCTGGGGGGTCTGATAGAACGAGGAAGATCGTTCCAGTGAGGGGGGCACGGGAGAAATCTTGGATAAGGAAATGAGATGTGGTTATCAGAGGGGAAGAAAGGCGTCGGTCATTGGCCGACCGGAGAGGGAGGGAGGGAGTATGTATGGGGATGAGGTTGGAGATGTATTGAACAGTGGAGTTGGAGAGAGCCTTGTACATGAGGGTGAGGATTTTGAACAGGGTTCTTTAGGGAAATGGGAGCAAGTGTAAGGTTTGGCAGAGAGGGGAGGCAGATGTGGAGCTGTGAGACAGGAAGATAAATCTAGCTGCAGCATTAAGTATAGATCGGAAAGAAGTGAGACTGGAGAGGCCAGTAAGGAAAAGGTTGAGAAGAGAAATGATCAGGGAATGGATAAGAGTTTTGGTGGCATCCTGGAAGAGGAAGGGTCTGATACGGGCTATGTTGCGGAGCTGGAAGCGACAGGTTTGGGCAAGAGATTAAATGTGAGGGGCGAAGGAAAGGGAGAGGGAATGGGATCATCACCCGTAGTGGGGCAGAAGGAGTGCAAGAGGTGGTGGCTGGAGGGAGAGGAGGGTGGAGTGGTAGACAAGTGATCGGAGGAGATTTCATGTTTGATAGCCTCAATTTTGGAAGGGAAAAAAGAGGCAAACTCTATGGCAGTAAGGGAGGATGGGAGGGGAGGAGGGGGGCAAGGTAAAGACATGTATTGAAAGTGGCAAGAAGGTGGTGGGGATTGGAGGATTGTGAAGAAATGAGAGAACAATTAACTAGATTTCCTCCAGTTGTGTTAAGCGACATGTGCACATTTTTAAAGGAGTCGGGTAATTTTGAAATACCAAGGCTGGTTTTCAGAGCGGCAAAGATGGACAGAAGAGAAGGGAGCAGCAGAGTCAGGAGCGGCGGTAAAGGTTTGGTTGTAGAGGGAGGCTGCCTGGGGAGGGGTGCAGGGGATGAGGAAAGAGTGAAGGAGATGGAGGTCAGTGAGTAGGATGGGAAAGTTGGAGAAGTCAGAAAGAGCCCATTGATTGGAGAAGATAAGGTCAAAGGACTGATGGAGACAATAGGGAAGAGGTCCATTGTGAGAGGCCAAAGGAAGAAGAAAGGGCAAGGAGTTTGATGGATGCTGGATCTGTGAGTTTGTTGATGGGGATTTTAAAGTCAGCTTGGATGATGGAGCGGAGGTCTGAGGAGAAATAATGGGGAAGCCAGGCACCAAAATTATTAAGAAATGGGAAGTGGGGTCGGAGGGGTGGTAGATGACAGACGGGGGTAGAAGAGATGGAAAGAGTGGACTCCAGAGGTGGAAAATGAAAGGGAGGGCTCTGGGGAGATGACAAGAAAGGTACACCAAAGAGGCAATGGCGGGACCCCACAGGTTAAGTGTTTAAACACTTAACCCAACATTGCCGCTTCAAATTAATATTGTTTCAGGTCGCGATGATGTAAAAGTGTTCTGTCGGACATCTGTGTATTCGTAATAACTTGTGGTGAGCATGCTGCTGCGATCGGAGATGTACAGCGTTGCTTTGAAGGTAAGTCTGGTTATATTCAAATCGGTTTTTCATACATTCGAATTTTCCTTGTAGGTCTCCTCGTGTAGGAATGGTGGTAATCATGAAAACGATCACCACCGTTCCCCAGGCTCTCTATATTCATTCCCATCTAATCCACACTTCTACATCTCCATACAACGTGACAAAGCATCTGCTTGCTGTATCCGGATCACCTGCTCTTCCCCAGTCTCTCTATATTAGCCACTGTAAGGCGCCGTTCCCACACTTTCACTCAGTGCCTGGGACTGACGCCTGATTGTCTGCCTACCCAGGCACGTCCCGTAGCCTAGCAATGGGACGGATGGCGCACTTCCACATTCGGCCGTCGGGCGCATGCGCAGGGGCACGCGTCTCCGCTGCTAGGCAACTGGACGCTGTTTATCGGTCAGCTGATCGCTGCCCATCCACTGCCACTAATGGGGTTCATGCTGCTGCTATTTCAGAAACACTTTGGTGCCTTCCTGGTGCCTGAGTATCAAGGTCTATGCCCCTTTTGCTCCAGCGTTTCCCTGTACTTCCCAGGACCCTGACTGACTTCCTGGTTCCTGACTTGTCTTCCCTGACCTTCCTCGTGGATCATCCCCTGGTGTTACTACTTTCCTGGTTTGACTCCGAATTGTTTGACTACGTTTCTGTATGATCCCGTTGTACCTTGCTACCAGCATGGCCTGACTTCGGATTGCTTGACTACGTTACTTCACCCATTACTTCACTGGTGGCTTCATTTAGGGCAGCGACCTGTGTGCCCCTGCAGCGAACTCCAAACTTCCTTGCGGGAGTCCCTAGCGAGGACCAGTGGTACATTTAGACTCCGTGCCTTCCTGTTAGCAGTGCAAATACTGGTAAGTTGGCCTCAGTTATCTGATATCGTGACAGTATGCTCTGGCCATGCCCACTGAAAGCACTGATGAACCATCAGCTTGTAACCTGTTACTCCACCTCGCCAACCGCATGGAGAAGCAGGACTCCCAACAGGCCCACCTACTTCAATGTTTCTAGAGAGTAGTTTCTCGGCTGGATACCCTGCAGGCCTCCCTAACCGCTTCTTGAGGGGCTATTGCTACCATCGCAGAATCTAATCAACCTTTTTCTATGTCTTCTGCAACATCTGCTACCAATTTACAGATTCCTCCACCAGAGAAATTTGATGGGGATCCCAAGAGCTGTCACTGATTTCTAAATCAAGGTTCAATACAGTTTTAGATCAATTCTGCCTCTTTACCATCTGAACGTACTAAAGTGGCATTTATCATCTACTTTCCGGTCAAGCCTTAACCTGAATTTCTCCTCTATGGCAATGGGACAATCCCTTAGTACAGAATTCTTCCTCCTTTATTGACGCCTTTCACAAAGTCTTCGAAGAGCCTGGGCGGGTCTCCTCGGCAGTATCCAGTTTATTAAACTTGCGCCAGGGTTCCCACACTGTGGGTCAGTATGCAGTGTTGTTTCTCACTTTTGCTTCTGAATTAAAGTGGAACAACGAGACGCTCGTGGAAACCTTCTGGCAGGGTCTTGCAGACCATATTAAAGATGAATTGGTCTCTCGTGAATTGCCCGCCGACCTTGATGCATTCATTTCACTCTGTAAGTGTGTGGATATGCGCTTTCGGGAACGCACCCAGGAAAGGGCAGCTACAAGGCGTTTTTTTCTACGTCTGGCTCCTCACTTTCAGAATCCATCAGAATCCATCAGTACCACCTGAGGAACCTATGCAAATAGGACGCTCTCGTCTGTCTTTTGAAGAACGGGAGAGACGTATTAAACAACGTCTTTGTCTGTACTGTGGGGAGTCTGGCCATTTAATCTCTAAATGACCTAAGAGACTGGGAAATGCCTCCTCCTAGCCGGTGTCAGGGAGGCCGATCTAGGAGTCAAATTCCTCCCTCCCTGCACCTCCACCAGACTTGACATTTCTATGGCTATCACCCTGGAGTCTCCTACTGGGCATTTCTTGACACATGTCTTTGTGGATTCTGGCTCTGCTGGTAATTTCATCTCTGCCACTCTGGCATCGCAACTCCATATTTCTACCCGGGCTCTCCCACGACCATTATTTCTTTCTGTAGTGGATGGCAATCGCATCTCCAATGGTACCATATCCCAGGTTACTGTACCACTCCGTTGGGGTCCTACATTCTGAATGGATTGAATTCCTAGTTCTCCCTGAATCGGTAAACTCTGTCATCTTGGGTCCACGCACCACAATTTGATTGGGGCTTAGCCCAGGTCACATCTTGGGGTCCTCAGTGCCACAAGGGTTGTCTATCCTCCCATCAGACCTGTATCTACAATCGTTCCATGTCACATGCTCTCTCCTCAGTTGTCCCTACCCCCTGTGCTGCCTTTCAGGATGTGTTCTGTAAATCCGCGTCTGAGGTACTACCTCCCCATAGACCTTGGGACTGTTCTATTGAGCTCATTCCGGACTGACCTATTCCTAAAGTCAGGATTTATTCACTCTCCCTTCCTGAGAATCAGGCTATGTCCCAGTACATCTCAGAGAACCTGCAGCACGGATTTATTAGGAAATCATCTTCTCCAGCTGGCGCCGGATTCTTTTTTGTAAAGTAGAAAGATGGATCTCTCCATCCTGGCATTGATTTCCGCCAATTGAATATGATTACCATCAAGAATAGTTACCCCCTTCCCCTGATTACGGAATTGTTTGACTGGATCAGTGGCTCCAAAAATTTTTCTAAGCTGGATCTTCGTGGGGCATATAATTTGATCCGTATTAAGTAAGGAGCAGTGGCGAATCCAGGGGGGGGGGGGGGGGGATTGAGGCGATCACCCCAACTAGCAGGGGCTTGCACAATATGTGCAGGTCCGTTCGACAGAGACAGGCAGGGAGAGTGTGCTGCCCGGTTGCTCTGATTGTGTGTGCTGCCCAGAGCAGCCGGGCAGCACACTGTACCTGCCTGTCCGTGCTGAACGGATCTGCACATAGTGTGCAGCCGCCGGGAGCCTTAACAATCAAAGAGGAGGCGGGGACTAAATCTTCCCCCCTAAATCGTCCCCCGTACAATATAATTCTAGATTTGCCCCTGGGAAGGAGACAAATGGAAAACTGTGTTTTGTACTTGTGAGGGTCACTTTTAATATCTAGTGATTCCTTTTGGGCTTTGTAACGCCCTGGCGGTGTTGCAATCATTTATGAATGAGGTCTTTCAAGACCTCCTCTACAAATTTGTGGTTATTTATTTGGACGATAGCCTAATTTTCTCCATTGATCTTTCTTCTCATCGGTCTCATATTATGAAAGTTGTCTCTCGTCTCCGGCAAAAAAAATTATTCTGCAAATTGGAGAAATATGTTTTTGAAGTTACTCAGATTCCTTTTTTAGGGTATCTGGTCTCGGGCTCTGGGCTTCAAATGGTCCCTGAGAAAGTTCTACGTTTTATAGGATTCTCCAATTACTTAGGCAGTTTATAAAAAATGTATCTACCCTCATCTCTCCCATTACCCGGGAATCCGCTAGCCCTAGATGGTGGCTAGCAGACGCACTTGCTGCTTTTTAGACTTTTAAGAAAGCCTTTATCTTGGCTCCAGTTCTTATTCAGCCCGATCAGGACAAACCCTTTTTTGTGGAGGTAGATCCCTCCTTTGTGGGTTTTAGTGCAGTCCTTTCCCAACAATCGGTCTCTGGAGATCTTCGCCCCTGCGGATTCCTCTCTAGGAAGTTTGATCCTGCTGAACGCAATAGCTGGATCGGAGATAAAGAATTATTGGCGATCAAGCTGGCCTTAGAAGAGTGGCGTCACCTGCTGGAGGGTGCACGCTATCCAGTGACTATCCTCACGGATCACGAAAATATTATTTACCTTAGAGATGCCTGTTGCCTAAATCCACGCCAGGCCAGGTGGTCATTCTTCTGCTTTAAGTTTGATCTCAAACTCACCTATTTATCTGTCTCCAAGAATCTCCGGCGGATGCGCTATCCCGTTCTTTTGACGACTTGGATTTATCTTCTCCTCCTGTGTCTCCACCTATGTTTGAGCCTTCTAGTATTGTCGCCTTGACTAAGACCTCTCCTAGAACCCCTCCGGTTGACTGTTCCTACCTGGACCCTCCTTTACATATTTAAGCTCTCCGCTTGGGCCATGATACTAAGGTTCCTGGACATGTCGGGGTTAAAAAGACATTGACATTTCTTTCTCTGCGTTTCTGGTGGCCCACTGTGTGTGCCGATGTTCGAGAATGTGTGGCTTCCTGTGAAATATGTGCCCGGAATAAGACTGCTAGACGTTCTCCTGCCAGTTTACTTCCTGCTCCTGAACGTCCTTGGCCTCGTATTTCAGTGGATTTTATCACCGATCTGCCTCCCAGTAACGGATTTAATACCATCTGGGTAGTTGTGGACAGGTTTTCAAAGATGGTTCACTTTGTTCCATTAAAAGGACATATATTCACCCCCATCTAATCCACTCTCTCCTACATCTCCATACCACCCCACCACACACCTACATCTCCATACCACCCCACCACACACCTACCTGCTGTATCCGGATCACCTGCTCTTCCCCAGTCTCTCTATATCCACCCCCATCTAATCCACTCTCCTACATCTCCATACCACACCACCACACACCTACCTGCTGTATCCGGATCACCTGCTCTTCCCCAGTCTCTCTATATCCACCCCCATCTAATCCACTCTCCTACATCTCCATACCACACCACCACACACCTACCTGCTGTATCTGGATCACCTGCTCTTCCCCAGTCTCTCTATATCCACCCCCATCTAATCCACTCTCCTACATCTCCATACCACACCACCACACACCTACCTGCTGTATCTGGATCACCTGCTCTTCCTCAGTCTCTCTATATTCACCCCCATCTAATCCACTCTCCTACATCTCCATACCACACCACCACACACCTACCTGCTGTATCCGGATCACCTGCTCTTCCCCAGTCTCTCTATATCCATCCCCATCTAATCCACTCTCCTACATCTCCATACCACACCACCACACACCTACCTGCTGTATCTGGATCACCTGCTCTTCCTCAGTCTCTCTATATCCACCCCCATCTAATCCACTCTCCTACATCTCCATACCACACCACCACACACCTACCTGCTGTATCTGGATCACCTGCTCTTCCCCAGTCTCTCTATATCCACCCCCATCTAATCCACTCTCCTACATCTCCATACCACACCACCACACACCTACCTGCTGTATCTGGATCACCTGCTCTTCCTCAGTCTCTCTATATTCACCCCCATCTAATCCACTCTCCTACATCTCCATACCACACCACCACACACCTACCTGCTGTATCCGGATCACCTGCTCTTCCCCAGTCTCTCTATATCCATCCCCATCTAATCCACTCTCCTACATCTCCATACCACACCACCACACACCTACCTGCTGTATCTGGATCACCTGCTCTTCCTCAGTCTCTCTATATTCACCCCCATCTAATCCACAGTCTCGTACATCTCCATACCACACCACCACACACCTACCTGCTGTATCCGGATCACCTGCTCTTCCCCAGTCTCTCTATATCCACCCCCATCTAATCCACAGTCTCCTACATCTCCATACCACCCCACCACACACCTACCTGCTGTATCCGGATCACCTGCTCTTCCCCAATCTCTCTATATTCATCCCCATCTAATCCACAGTCTCCTACATCTCCATACCACCCCACCACACACCTACCTGCTGTATCTGGATCACCTGCTCTTCCTCAGTCTCTCTATATTCATCCCCATCTAATCCACAGTCTCCTACATCTCCATACCACCCCACCACACACCTACCTGCTGTATCTGGATCACCTGCTCTTCCTCAGTCTCTCTATATTCATCCCCATCTAATCCACAGTCTCCTACATCTCCATACCACACCACCACACACCTACATCTCCATACCACCCCACCACACACCTACATCTCCATACCACCCCACCACACACCTACATCTCCATACCACCCCACCACACACCTACCTGCTGTATCCGGATCACCTGCTCTTTCCCAGTCTCTTATATTCAGCACATTTAATAAACAGTGTTCTACATCTTCATATTGCATACGGATTAGTTCAGAGAAGTATGGAGGGAGAATTGAGAGGGAACTATTATGCTCCTCCAGTCTCCACCTCTCAGCAGGCAACACCGAAATCAAAGTCCCCCCAGCTCTACTCTTTCTTCATTTGGATGTCCCAATGCTAGCTAAAGTGAAACTAGTCCAAAACTGCTCATTGTACCCAGCTGCCATGTATGAGATGTATATACTCTGTGACCCTGCATATAGGGGTTATATGGTGGCAGACTGTGTGGCACGTGTACAAGTTATGTATCAGACCTCCAACCAGAATTACTGACATGTTGTTTTTCAGAGGAGCATTGCAAAAGTGATTACCTTGTGGTAAATGTTAGGAGGTATGGGTATTTAATGATGTGGGCACTCTGATAGACTGGTATATAATGATGTGGGCACTCTGATAGACTGGTATATAATGATGTGGGCACTCTGATAGACTGGTATATAATGATGTGGGCACTCTGATAGACTGGTATATCATGTGGGCACTCTGATAGACTGGTATATAATGATGTGGGCACTCTTATAGACTGGTATATAATGATGTGGGCACTCTGATAGACTGGTATATAATCTTGTTACCGCAGTAACGTCTGAGCACTATTAGCTCTGGACTCCAGCCTTAATGACTTATTAAACACACATATAAATAGTTTATTACATTCATCCTTTGCGTTATACTTTACAATTATCTCACCATGAGGTGGCGCCACAAGTTATTGTTGATGTAGCGTGTTTGGATGCAGTTTGTACGTATAGGAGTTAATGTATTCACCGCTGACAGAATTACTAACCACTCTTAGCTATGAAGCCACATAATGAGTCAGGAAGTTCTCTCCGGTCAGTGCCCGCGACACGAGGTAATATCGTTAGTGGGAAGAGTTTGGGGATAAAGCGATTTATTTGTGACGCACAGCGGTCTCTGTGTAACAGACAGTTATGATGGAGATTTATAGAAAGAGTCGTCTGAACTGACACAGATTGATGAGTCTCTGTACCGGACAATCGTCATACGTGTTATCATATCCTGAGCAGAACACTGATCCATTAACATCTAAATGTAATATCTCTGTCCTGAAGGACATGCAGAGAGATATCAGTATCAGACCTTACGGCATGTACACGTCTACAGCCAGGACATGGCCACATGGCTACCTCACTATGGGGTAAACATGCCTCCTACCGGTGTGCCCAAAACACCCTGTACTGCCACGCACATATGTCTCTGCCACAAATAGCACTGAAGGGCACCTGTCCCAAATGTCAAGGAATGTAGTGGAAGATTTAATGAGAATGTAGGTGACTGGAATGTGATAGTGATACAATGTAGCAGTAGGAGAAGTGGTGGTATGACATACCCCGTATACCCCCCACTTCCATCACTGTGTATATATATATATATATATATATATATATATATCATCATCAATTTATATAGCGCCAGCAAATTCCGTAGCGCTTTACAATTGGGAACAAACATTGATAAGACAATACTGGGTAATACAGACAGACAGAGAGGTAAGAGAACCCTGCTTACAATCTATAGGACAATGGGAGTTAGAAACACAAGGGCATGTGCTACATCATATTGCACAATGGACCAGCTAGAATGCAAAGGTAAAAGTACTGAGTGGGCTGTGTGTGTTGCAGTGTTGGTCAGAGGGTTGCTGTCTTGCGTTAGCAGTGTAGAGGATGGTAATAGGACATACTTGCCAACATTTTTTTTTCTTTTTCCGGGAGATGCCGGCTGGGACGTGGGCGTGCAGGGGGCGGGGCTGCGAAATCGCGTCATTTTGGCCCCGCCCCCGTGACGGAATGACGCAAATCGCGTCATTTTACAGTGGGGGCGGGGCTAAACGCCGCGATTCCGGCGTTTAAACTAAATTTTTCCCCCTTCCTATCAGGGAGATTGCCACACTCGTCCGGGAGACTCTCGCAAAATGCGGGAGTCTCCCGGACAATCCGGGAGAGTTGGCAAGTATGTAATAGGGTAATCTAGGGAAATTAAGATTACAGATTTGAAAGCAGTGGGGGAATCGCACAGGTGTGGTCAGGAATTACATAAGTGAGCAGCAATAATCCCAATTATTGTGATCCTGGAATATTTAAGGGCAGATTGTTGTGTTTATTATCCCCATTAAGGGGTCTATTTATGACCCTTCGTTTTTTTCTGTAGAAACTTTTCAATCCTCATCGCATAGATGCGAATTGAAAAGTTTCTCATATGTATTAAAAATCAACACAGGAACAGCCGTTCCGAAAAACGGCTGCTCCTGTGAAGTCTTACACTTACCTAACACTGGATTCTTCTCTTTTCCTCCCTCTGCGGTGCCGATCGTCCCTCTTTCATTCCCTGTGGGCATGCGCCGACCAGTAAACTCGGGCATGCGCACAGAGATCCGTGTCTGCAGGAACCTGAAGCATGTGATGGAGGGATCATGTGATCCCTCCACACATGCGCTGTGCAGCTCTGCTCGTCAGAGGAGCGCTGTTTTCAGTGTAATTCACTTATGTTAATGTACGCCAGCTTCAGATGGCTCCAGCTTCACATGGCACCAGCTTCACATGGCTCCAGCTTCACATGGCTCCAGCTTCAGATGGCACCAGCTTCAGATGGCTCCAGCTTCACATGGCTCCAGCTTCACATGGCACCAGCTTCAGATAGCACCAGCTTCACATGGCACCAGCTTCAGATAGCACCAGCTTCAGATGGCGCCAGCTTCAGATGGCGCACATTAACAAGTAAAAAAAGAGAAATACTTCACCTGCCAGTTTTTAATACATAACGGTACTGAGCACTCCCCATACATTGTTATGGGGAGTGCTCAGAAAAACGCTAATGGGTGCAAAGCAGCAGATATCTCCGATATCTGCTGCTATGCTAGATTAATACATAGGGATTTTAACGGTAAAGCCCCGAAAACAACGTTTTCGGGGCTTTACAAGGGGGAAAAACTTTAATAAATAGACCCCTATGTCAGATTATTTTCATGCTAGGCCCTGTGTACAGCATGTAGAAAGTGCTACTATTAATCAGGGTTTGAGGCGACCATACAAGTCAATACTTTTGGTAGAGGCTTTCAGTATGAAAATGAAAGGGTCACCAAACCTTAAGTTATTAAAATAACAAGCAAATAACAGAAATGTATCAGAATCAGATCACTGGTGGACAAATCCTTTACAGTAACACGCAGCACTTTGCAATGATCACTCTGTCCCTGTATGGCCCCTTACCCTCAGGGTCTGAAGCTTTCTTCCCAATGAAAAGAAACAATATCAACAGTTGAAATAAGAGCTAGAACATGGACTGAATGAGGGTAAGGCCTGGAGTACACACAACCAAAACAATTTACAATCTCCTACAAACCCATGTAAACCATACTTGTCAACTTATGGCAAGTATGATCCGGTAGCCTGCCGGGGAAGGTGGGCGTGCAGGGGGCGGGGCTCTGAAAATTGTGTCATTTTGGCCCCGCCCCGTGGCATAATGACGCAAAACGTGCCAAACGCCGCGATTCCCGGTGAATTTGCTGTGTTTTGAACCCAATTCTGCCCACTTCACTAGGAAGATGATGAAGATCCGGGAGATTGCCACACTCTCCCGGGAGTCCGTGAGACTCACGCGAAATGCGGGAGTCTCCCGGACATTCTGGGAGAGTTTGCAAGTATGATGTAAACACCTGAGCGAATGTGATAGTTTTACAATGTAGCAGTAGAAGTGGTGGTACGGTGTGCAGGCGCATAGTGTGTGAGCTCCCGAACCAAGTGATCTCTGGGATAGCGCCCAGGGAACAATGCTGGATCCTGGGGGGGAGTTGGAGGAGAGGCCCCAGACTCCAGGGCCTAGCTCTGGCCCTGTTCAGAATCCTGCACAGGAAGATCATGCAGCGATTTTAACAAAGAATAAGCAAGATAGCAGAGAAATCCAGTCTGCAGAGAAAGAAAATATCTCCTGCAAGAAGTTGGATACGTTTAAAACTGGGGATTTCTTACAGATAAAACCCCCCAAGTTTTAGGGCCGGATCCGGGCCCAGTTTCTGAGAAGCACAAACAAGAGGAGATTGTGGATATGAATAACCAAGAAAGCAGTGATGTGTTACCTGTAAGCAGTGCTGCGGCTGACTGTGAATCATTGGACTTATTAGACATTAGTCTGACCAGCACCAAGCTGGCTGATCAACCTGCAGTCATTATACAGATAAAGACTCCTGAGATGTCAGAGCCTGGGTATGAAGAAACAAACCCTGAAGGTAATGTCTGAGGACACAACAAGATCAGACGCTGCAGCCACTTACCTGGAGTCGGTTGTGGAAGGAGCAAAACCATCGGTCCCAGTGAGAAGTGCGGCAGAGGAGGCGACAGTCAGAGACCAAATCTGTCAGTTAGAAGCTGAAATGATTAAGCTGCGCTGTCTGATAGGCCGAAAAAAGAAAGAACAAAATTGTGCCTATAGTGCGGATCGGGTGATATTTAATAAAGAAATTTTCACATTGGAACCAGCTCTAGCAGAGAAAATCCGTCAGATGGACGCCCTAGAGGAAAGTCTGCAGGCTCTGGAAATTCCATCGGACAATAACCCTGAAATGTCTGTACCGCTGCCTGTGAATATGGCTGTTCCTACTGCCATTGTAATGGCGTCCAACTCTCTGTATGATACCATCAGGGTATGGAAGGAGAATCACTGATGATTGGATCGCCAGCGGCAGATAGCAGGGCGGGGGTGGTCGCAGGTCCGGTGTCACTATGTGTGGCTGGTTCGGTGTCCTCAGCCCCGTCTGTTGCTCAGCAGCCGTTTGTTAATAATGTCCAGATGGCAGTGGTGAAGGTGCGGGCGTAGCGGGGATCTGGGACACAAGACCAAATCATGTTCGGTTAATCTCCTAGAGCCTATCATAACAGCCATGATATTCCGGATAATGAGCTTGCTCAGATGGCTGAGCAGATGGAGACGGCAAATAGTACCCCTGGTCCTTCTACTTGACCCCCTCTCACAGATCCTGTCTCTGTAGTGGTTCAGTCTGACCCAGTGGTGGTAGTAGGTTATTCAAAATCTGATGAGGAAGAGCAATTCAGACTTCAGAATAAGACGGGTAGGAAGAGTGGGAAGAAGGCAAAAGGAAGAGCTGGTTCTGATTTTCTTAAGACCATGATAGGCCCCAGTGCTGGTCCAGTGTATTTGGAAGAGTTGTCCTCAGATTTGCAGGTTAATGATCCTTTGTCCTCCTTATCCCTTTCCCTTCCCTCCCCTCCATCCCCCTGCCCCCCCTCCCCCGTAGCCCAGGAAACCTCCTGGTTGTCCCTGTTCCCACTCCCTGATCCCGACCCCTCCAGACCAGAGGGAGACCAGAATGGGGAGGTTGGCTGACCATCATAAGGCGAAGAAGTAGTGGAGGTGGGGCCCCTTCTTCTGGTCTCTTGCGGCCGAGCCATATGGTGGGCTGGCAGTCCTTTATACTGTCATTATAACTGTCCAGCGAGTTATAGAGTTACACTTAGGTAGATGTATGATATCTATCTGAGAGGACATGACCTGAGACTAATTAATATCTATTGTCCACAATCAAAATGGGAAAGAAAATGTCTTTTTAGTGAGATAAAGCCATATCTTTTTTCAGCCAGGCAGATAGTCTTTGATGGTGATTTTAACACCGTTATTAGGCCCAAAGACAGAGGAGGTTCAAGGACTTCTCTGGGCTATGACTCCCGTTTTCTAGATAGTATGACAAGGCAGGCTGGTCTAGTGGATGCGCACGTTCCTCACTTCACAGACCACAGAGGGTTCACTTACTATAGAGGTAGCTGTAGATCTATGATAGATAGGTTTTTTGTTAAGGAGAGCTCAAAGACTTCTCTGATCACATTTGCCTCAGAAACCTTTCAGATAGTTAGGGGCCTTTGGTGCCTGAACTCTAAGCTCCTAGAGGAGGAGGTGATAAGACACTAGGGACTTCTTTGAATCCCAGGAGACAGTTTTGAAGGCAGGCTGGGGTAGGTCTGAGGACCTCGGGTTTCTTCCGTGACCTAGTAGCCAGGAAAAACTTTATAAGAGAAAATACCTATTCGGCATTAAGAAGGAAAGTTGGTTTCTTGATTTCTGAACAGGGAGATGGTGGGGAAATCTCCCAGGTGAAGGCTCAGATGAGGGAAGTACAGATTGACCATTTTGCTTCCTTGTTTCAGGAAAAGGATTACAGGAAATACCACTTGCCCGACCCCTACCAGAGATGTAGGAAGGTGGTAGATGCTAGGGATGTGAGGGGCTTGTACGATGCTGAGGGTGTTCTTAGGGCGGATATGGCGGCATCCTTAGTGTTGTACAGTCCTTCTACTCTGATACTCTGATCTCTTGTCTGAGAAATCACTTGACAGAGAGAAGATGGACCAGTTCCTGAGAAGTTCACTTGAAACTTTGGGCAGTGAAATAACAGTGGATGAAGTTAGAATATTTGATTTGTCTATTATGAAATCTCCAGGTCCAGATGGGTTAGCCTCTGAATTCTTTAAAATTTTTGGGGACATTCTAGCTCCACGCCTGGTGGAGGTTTTTAATGAGGCCATGTAAAGAGGTTTACTGCCTCCCTCCATGAGGGTTTCTGTCCTAATTTTATTGTTTAAAGGGAAGGACCAGTCGTATATTGAGAACTGGTGCCCCATAGCCCTTCTCTATACCGACAGAAAGATTTTGATAATGGTGCTTGTGACAGGATGGACCGCCTATGCCACCGTGTCTGTTGCTGCAGGGAACCCTGCTGGCTTACTTTGCCACCATTCCCTTTCCTTATCCCAATTGTACCCTCTAATCGCAGTAAGAGGATCTTACAAATGCTGCCACCACTGGAATCCTTTATCGGCATCCAGTACGGCATCCAGTGTCTTCTGGGTAACTGATGCTGCCAGTGTACCCCATTACTGGTGTACCTGGGCTGGTACTCCTGACCTCTTCCTATGGATCAGGGTTGCTGTGGATGGATCCCCCCTGGCCTATAACACTGCCAGAGCTGCTGGGTAATGGGCAGAGCGGTGGTACTGGATGCTGGGTCCAACCTTAGAAGCAGCCAGGAACGGATTAGATTTTGGTCTAATCTGTAGGTCACAGAGAAGTTTCCAAGCAGATCTTTAAAGCAAATGATGTTTATTTGCTCACCCTGGTTGAAGGTACCGGGGTGCAGGTCAGATGGAACAAAAACCAGTTTCAATAAAAGACAGTGCTTTTTATACAGATTTCAACAGCCTCACAGGGTAAGCCAGCCCACTGAGGTCTGAACAATTTTTAGAATCAGGATCGAATTTGTTTACCCAAACAGAGATTTACATGCAATGCAAAGCTAACAATATTTACACTTATTTGTGATATCCTAAAACTTGCTGTGATTTCCTACATCTTGATTTTAGACACAGAAAAATCTAGTAGCATGTCCAATAAAACCTTCCTGTGCCTTCAGGTGCTGGACCCTCACACATCAAAATGTCTAATTAACATGAGATTAACATGGGTCCTTTCTTCAGACAGTCACTTTACGGTTCAGAATAGACTTCCTCCACAAAGGCTTATTGTATTAGCTATGTATCTCAGAAATCATGCATTTCTTCTAGCAAGGTTAAAACTAACAAGTTTCTTCCCTGGTCTCAGAAATTTAAATTTCCTTTACCAAAATATGCACAATATGAAAAATAAGCGCCCTGCGATATTTCCTTTAAATAAATTTATGCCATAAGTTACTTATAAGTGCTCCAGTCACAGTGCTTTTTAATAGACTGTTGCAGATTTCCGGTGAAATGCTCTCCCCCTCGCAGCACTGCACCGTGAAGGGCCGAAGCACTTTTGGTGTCCAGGAGGCCATTGAGCAGTGTCGTGCTGAAAAGTGGGAAAGTATCTTTTAGCCTTAGATCAGTCGAAGGCCTTCCTGCCTGCTGACTGGACGGAAAGACAGAACCATCTTTGTCTAGGAGTATACACAACATAGTTCTAACAAAACAAGAAATGACGTCGGAGAAGTCGTGTAATGGAAGGAATTTGCTGAGTAAACTGTCAGCTACGCCCAATGGAATAGACACAGATGACCATGGTAAGCAATAAATGCATGAATTATATTTAAAGTGTACCTGTCCCCTACTAGTAAACCACTAGTAGCTATGGGCTCTGCTTCTGAGGTATGGTCTTCCAGTGCAGGGGGTAAGTGGCTCTGTACTAGTTACAGACAGGCCAAAAGCTTTCCTCTTGTTAATGGTTGGGTGGGTCCATTCTTCATGGTCGACTCTGGAGGAAGGCAGGGTTGCCGCCTGAGCCCTCTACTGTATGTGTTTGCAATAGATCCTTTCATCCAAGGGATAGAAAGTGGCTCGATAGGATGGTGCAGCTGGATCCGGAGTGTCCATTAAAGGTGGTGGCCTATGCGGACAATGTCACTGTTGTCTTGTCGAGTCCTGTGGGACCAAAAGAGGTAGCATCTCTGGTCCGCAGGTACTCCGAGGCCAGTGGCTCGAAAGTAAACCAAGAGAAGAGTGAAGTTTTCTGGATGGGGAAGAAGGTTTTAATTTCCACCTTCTAGATGACCTTCCCCAGGCCAGTAGTAACATCAAAATTTTGGGAATCCAATGTGGACCCGGCGATTATGCCAAACAAAATTGGGAATTAAAGCTGGGGGAAGCTTCCTGGAAAGTGGAAAGCTGGAGAGGATGGAAACTTTCTCTTAGGGAAAGGGTTGAACTGGTAAAAACCTACCTGATCCCGATGTTTCTGTATATCAGTAATGTGTGCTTGTTGCCAGAATCTTTATGGGCCAGAGTTTATGCAGTTTTCTTCTGTTTACTATGGGGGAATAGACTGAACCTAGTCAAGCGTGCTCTGACTAACAGAGGAAGGAAGGTGGAACTCTTCTAGAAGGGAGTTGGAGAGGAGAATCCTGCACTCTCACTTCTGGGTTCAGTTGTCACTAAGATACTGCCCAGGCAATGTTTGTTGAGAGGGCCTGGCCTTGGTTAATTCAGGGAGGGTTCCTCTGAAGTTTTGGGACATTGCCTGGCTCTCGTTCCATTGGAGATTCTATGAGAGGGGGAACTTAAAGTATATAAATGCACAGGCGCGGTGTCACTCACCAGACTGTGAGTGCTTCTTCCCGTGTGTTTAGGAACCGTGGTCGTCCACCATCCTGAGGGTCTGCGCATGCGCAGCCCTTTCAAACCTTCAGTATCTGTTCCTTTTAGTTAATTGGCTGATCAGGCAACACTCCCTATTTAAAGCACCTGAGTTCCATACCTCGTGGCCTGATCTTGGAGTCTCATATCCCATGAGCCTCTGAAGGTGTTCCTGTGTTTCCTCGTGTATTCAGCTCTGCTGATTCCTGTGGTTTCCAGACCACTTCAACTCTCCTGTGGTTTCCAGACCACTTCAACTCTCCTGTGGTTTCCAGACCACTTCAACTCTTCTGTGTTTCATCGTGACTGTATTAGCTGATCCCTATCTGCTGCCTCCGTGCTCAACAGTTCCAGCTCAGCTCTACTCTCCCGTGTTTCATCGTGACTGCACCTGCTGATTCCTATCCGCTACCTCAGTGTATCTGCAGTGTCCTGCTTGCCGCTACCCTTCAGTTCTACTCGTGTCTGCAGCAGCTGATCCGCTCTCCGTGCTTCTACAGTGTTCCTGCCTGTGTCAACTCGCCAGTCTGCACCGGATCAACGCCTCGCTGCTTTCATCTCGTCTAGACCATCTCTACTCTTCAGGGTTCTCCAGGAGTCCAGTTCTACATACTACTGCTTCCTGAGTATTTGTTTCTATCTCTGCTGGTCTACCTACCTGTGCGCTGCACCTACTTGATTACTGCTTCACCCTCCAGGGACTTCGCATCCTGCCGGCCTCCAGCCGTTCAGGTATCTCTGCACTCCTGTCTGACAGCCTGCTCCTGAACCACGGTATGCATACTTCTCATTGACTGTGCTGGTGTATTGCATATCTTGCTGGACTGAGTTGTTCTCCTCTGGAGTTTACTATCCGCTGAGACTATTGCCATCATTAGACTGTGTTACCTTTTGCCCGGATAGTTCCTGTGACTTTGTATTATTGAGCAGTGCTGTTCAGTCATTACTATATTGTGCATATCATCGTGGGATCAAGTTCAGTGTGCCCGTGTATACTCTGCATTACATTTCTCTCCCCGTGCTCCTCCTCACTTATATATTCAGTGGTACAACTTGCTAGAGGCAGACCACTGTTCCCTGTTCCCTGAGTCACCTGTTCCAGTATCCTTTCACTATAGCAGTGGTACAACTTGCTAACGCAGACCACTGACTTCCCGGATACCTCCACCTGGATCCCATTCCTTCACCTAGACAGCGGTACAACTTGCTAAACGCAGACCGCTGACTCTCATCACCTCCTCGTTTCTGTTGGACATTCCTCCTCACTATAGCAGTGGTACAACTTGCTACCGCAGACCACTGACTACCCTCACGTTTCCTTGTCTATTCAGTTCCTCGTGTACTACTACCTATATATTACCAGTGCTGCTAGTCATAGACTTTCCTGAGCATCTCTATCATCTGCTGTCTCCTGTTCCGTGATCACCCTGCTACCAGAGTACCATATTACCATCTATACTGCTCTGGTAAGTCCATCACCTGGTGATCCCTGGGTAAAGACTCCTAGTGCCCGTGACATGCGGGCTGGCGTGTGGCATGACATGCGATGCGGCCGCGTCATAATGACGGGACCGGTCGCCTGTGCGCTGAAGCAGCCGCAACGCGTGACACGCGATGCGGCCGCCGGTAATATTAAGAAATGATTGCATCCACGGGGGGATGGGGAAAGGCGGCCAGCCCGAACAACCATTAGACTGAGCGGCCCGGGTGCCCGCCGTCCCCCTGCCCCCCGGCCCAGCCCACCCCTGGAAATGCAGACGCTCATGGCTGCCCACGGGAGGAGTGTCTGAGGGAGGAGGTGACCATGGACCATTTTTTGCTTGTGTGCCCCTTCAGCGTAGAGGTTTACAAGAGGGTTTACAGTGTCTTGGGTATTCCGTGCCTTAAGGGGCTTAGTTATCCAGAATGGGTTTATGGAGCATTCAGGGGTAGGTGTCGGGACTTTGAGTTTAGCACTCTTTTCTTAGTTTAGTAAGTAGATATTTCAATTGGAACACGAGGTGTCAGATTTCCATAAGACAAAAGGTCCTCCCTTGTGAAATAGTGGCGGGTGATATTCAGCACGAGGTATGGAAGATTAGGGATATAGAGAGGCGCCGGGTGGTCAATGCAAACTGGGTCAGGCTCTGGCGGGGTCTGAGGCCTCCGTAAGGGGGCCAAAGTCCAGTATATGTCTCTATCTTAGGCTTTTCTTCACTCCCAATAGATTTTCTATGATGTAAGTATTTTAGTTTTTTTTTAAATATGGTTTTGCATATATCTACAAGCTATGATTACTTCTTCTTTGTTTGAAACTGTAAATATTTATTATATGAGTTATGATATGGTTTGATATGTTTTGCAATTTGTTTATTTGGTGTAGGTACCCTTATTTGATTTTATGTTATGCTTTTATCATATTTATTATGGACTTATGCTGGACTATTAGGGGGCATTAACCGCTGGTATATATGTTATTTAAGTTCTGCTATGTTTGGTTGGGTGCGACACTTTGTTTAGTTTGTTTGTATTTGGTTGCAAGTTAAATAAAATAACATGAGGAGAAGTGGCTGTAAGTAATGTGATAGTGTTCAGTGTCCCCTCCACCAGGGAGGGGGGCAATGTTATGTTATTGCTGCTCTGATGACTCAGAAATCCACTCCAGATTTTGCTATAAATCAGAGTTGTTGTACTCACTCTTCTTCCTGACTTGCTAAGATTCCACATTGCAGTTGATTACCAACTCTTGCTAGACTCATCATTGCTCACTACCTAGCAGTTGAGCAGTGAATATTCTCTGCTCACATGATTTCTTCCCAGCAGCTGATTGGCCAGGACCTACGTAAATATTCTCATTGCCGTTATTGCCTTGTTGATGTCAGGTTTACCTAGACTAGTTCCTGTACCTTTGTTCTATATAGATTGGTATTGGTATTATATATACCCATCAATATAACATCTGGTAATAAATTAATATCATCCACAGCCCTAAATGACAGTGGGGTTTTGTGTAACTTGTAATATGAAGATAACAGCGCAAAACAGATGAGATGACCAGTGTCCGAATAATCAATAAAATCAGGAACAATTAGTGATATAAAATGTAATCATGCAGGTTTATTTAATCCAAAGCCTTCATCATAAATATAAAAATAAAATAACCAAATCAATATTGAATGTACAACAATGACTTGTATGGTAATATCAAAGTATGATCAGATGTAAAAGCTCTTTTAGCGTCATAAAATATAATCCACCTTGATAAAACATTCAAATGATTGGTAACAATAATCAAAATCCAATATATAGAATACTTATATATACTATGCTATTTGTGTTTAGCAAACTAACACTTTAATAAATAAATTAGATCATACAAGTCAGTTCAATAAACGTCAATAAGGATCCAGACCACAAATAAAGAACAACTGAAAGAGTCCTTTAGGGAGAAATGTCCCATTCAGTGAGCAGTCCACAGTAAGACAAGGAATAAATAAACCGCTTCTGATATAGGAAATGTAGAGAAACACAAATTCAAATGAGTGGTCCTTCTATAAGTACTCACAACTTCTAAAGGGACTCACAACTTCTATAGGGACTCACAACTTCTATAAGTACTCACAACTTCTAAAGGGACTCACAACTTCTATAAGGACTCACAACTTCTATAAGGACTCAAAACTTCTATAAGGACTCACAACTTCTATAAGGACTCACAACCTCTATAAGGACTCACAACTTCTATAAGGACTCAAAACTTCTATAAGGACTCACAACTTCTATAAAGACTCACAACTTCTAAAGGGACTCACAACTTCTATAAGGACTCACAACTTCTATAAGGACTCACAACCTCTATAAGGACTCACAACTTCTATAAGGACTCAAAACTTCTATAAGGACTCACAACTTCTATAAGGACTCCACAATCTTTGTGCGGTGTCTATCGATTCTACGGCATGAAATGATCACAGTAATGTAAGTTTTGTGGGATTAGCACTTTCCCTTTTACAGCTGCAGTAAGATTTGATGTGAATGCACCTTGTATATTTTTTAAGATTTTTTTTAGCACCTGAGTTTTTTCTGTGTTTATTTTGTAACATTGATGAATCGTTTATTCAGGCCCGTGCCATCCCTGTGGAGAACCTTGATATGTCGATCTCATTCTCAACCGTAATTGGCAAAACCATTTATTCAAAACTGCCCCCCTGGAGCTCACAGTCGGAGCACTACATACAGAAGTAATTTTTTTTTCTAGTGGTTCGAACTCCAAGATACCAAAGTCATCTTGGGATATCCACGGCTCTCCATCCACAACCCTCATAGACTGGACTCATGGTCAGATTACTTCCTGGAGTGAATCCTGCCATCAGTTTTGCCTCTTTTTGTTCATACGTTTGGTTAGTTCGTTGGAGGCAAAACTTAGAGTTCAGTATATGCCGCCTATGTGTTCAGCAAACAATCTTCAGATGTCCGTCCCCCACATCGAGCCTATGAATGTACTATTGAGCTGATCCCTGAATATAAGTTAACTAATGGACGTTTATCTTCTCTCTCTCCTCCAGAACATAAAGGAGTGGAGGAGTGTATGTCTGAAAACCTCCAAAAGGGATTCATATGACCCTCTGAATCTCCAGGTTGGGCTGGTCTGTTCTTTGTCCCCAAATAAGATGGAGGATTTCATCCCTGGATTGATGACTGAGTCCTTATTCCTATAACTGAAAAGTCAGAGCCCATTACCTTTCATCCCGGAGTGATTTAATCATTTAAACCAAGCAGTAATATATAGTCTGATCCGGATAAAGGAGGGTGACGAATCGGAAACGCATTTAACACACACATGGGCCATTACGACTACTTAGAAATACCTTTAGGCCTCAGTAACACCCCTGCAGTTATTAATGTCTGTAGAGACTTCTTGAACAAGTTTGTCGTTGTTTACTTGGATGACATTCTGATTTCCTCTAGCTCTGTTTCTATGCATTGTTCTCATGTGTGTCAGATTCTCCAGAAGCTTTGAGAGATTAATATATTTGCCAAGTTAGAGAAATGTGAGTTTGAGGTTCCTTAGTAACCTTTTAGGCTATATTATCTCGGCCGGTGGGGTCTCCATGGACCAATCCAAGAATGGGTACAACCCACCAACCTAAAAGCCATATACTGATTCCTTGGGTTTGCAATTTAGTTTATTTATAGGAAATTTATAGGAAATTTATACAAGGATTCTTCTCAATTGTAGCTCCATTAACGACTGTAACCAAGAAGGGGGCAGACCCAACCAACTGGCCTCTGGAAGCTACCAGAATTTTTATCAAATTAAAAGAAGCATTCTGTACATCTCCAGTCCTCATCCATCCAGATTTAGAAGAACCTTTCTTCGTGGAAGTTGATGTATCAGATCTTGGGGCTGCTGCAGTCCTTTCTCAACAAAATTGTTGATAAAGATGCACACATTTTTTTTGCCCCAGAAAGTTTATGGTGGCAGAGAGTCATTATGACGTGGGAAGTCAAGAGTGGCTTGCAATTACATGGGCTTTAGAGCAATAGTGCCATTGGTGGGAAGGAGCAAAACATGTGGTCACGATTTTGACTGAGCATAAGAACCCTGTTCTATATAGAATCCGCTAAGAGGCTCAATTCCAGATAAGGTCGTTGGTCATTGTTTTTCTCCAAATTTTCATCCATTATTACACACCCAGAACCAAAAATGTGAAGGCAGATTGTGGCTGGATCACTTATTAATAACTTATTTGTTGCTGGACCATGTAGAATAAACTTATTGTAGACATGTATTATAATTAGGGGTGCAGAGCACCTCTGTATACCATTGCAAATGTCCTGATTTTTTTTTATATTGTGTTGTACTTCTGTATAAGATGCTGTATTTCTGTATAGGAAATGTGTTTCTACAATTGTCTGAAGGCAGATAATCTCATGTTAATTAGAGCTTTACATCTTAGTGACCAACACATCTGCTTAGCCTGAAAGAACAGGAGGGGGTAATTACATTTGCTATCAAGACTTCCTATGTCTTTACGACAGAATGAAAGTGATGCAGGAAATCACAGCAAGTTTTAGGAACTCACAGATTGACTTTTGTATGTTAAATTGGTTAAATGCAAGAATAGAGAAATATCACATCCTGATGCTAATCTCTGAATGAAATATTTCAGACTTTCGGCGCCTGTTCGGAAAAGAGGGCTGGTTTACCCCCTGCCAGGCTGTGTCCAAAACCGTAGAAAAAAAAAAAAAAGCAGTTTGATCATGTAATGTATCATCAGTCCATCTGTACCTCTGGAAAGATCGCTAGTACCATAAACTGGCGTGTAACTGTCCTTATTAGGACTTCCTGAGCTAATAACCATCACTGCTTAAGAAGCCTACTTACCTGCGGTAATTCCTGTGACCTACAGATTAGACCCCATCTAATCCACTATCCGGCTGTTCTGTGGTTGGGACCTTGTATCCAGCACCAACGCTCTGCCTGCTACTTGCAGCTTTGGCCAGTGTGATAGATGTGGGGGAACCATCCACAGCACCCTGATCTGAAGGAAGAGGTCAGGTGCACCAGCCTAGATGTACCAGCAGGGGGTACACTAGCAGCGAGAGTTACCCAGAAGGAACTGGTTCTAGGTGCTGATGAAGGATCCTAGTGGTGGCAGCAGCAAGCCCCTCCTACTGCATTTAGAGGGGCACAATTTGGGATGCAGAAAGGGGACAGTAACAAGACAAGCCCAGCTGGTTCCCAGCAGCATAGACAGGGTGGCACAGAAGGTCCATCCTGTCACACAGATATCCTGTCTAAAAGGTTTATGCCTTATCAAACTGGTCAACTACCTCCAGATCCTCAGAACAAATAGATGACTTACAGCGCTGAAAGGTTCCTCCAGATCCTATTTTGGATTATTGGAGAGTTGACTAGATATTTATCTACTCGCTTACAACAGGCTCCACCCCAGACTCCACATTCCAAATCCTTTGTAAACAGGGAACTAAGGTCTGAAGTTGTTCAATAAGCCCTCGACCAGCAAAAATCCAGTCACTCTGGAGATAGCAAAACATTTCAGTTGGTGTCCAAATCTCTTTGGTATCCAGAACCCCAAAAGATGTTCAAAGCTTTGTCCAGTCATGTTCAGTCTGTGCACAAGTGAGGTCTCCATGAAAAGCACCTTTGGGTCTACTGGAACCACTACCTATCCCTAGAATTCCTTGTACTCATATCCCCATGAACCTCATAGTTGATCTCACATTGTCCAAGGCTTCAGTACTGTGACAGGATGGACCCTCTATACCACCCTGTCTGTTGTTGCTGGGTACCAGCTGGGCTTACTCTGCCACCGTCCCCTATCCCATATGCGCCCTCTAACCGCAGTAGGAGGGGCTTAAGCTGCTGCCACCACTGGACTCCTTCACAGCATCCAGAACCTCGTTCCTTCTGGGTAACTGTCGCTGCTAGTGTACCCCCACTACGGGCAGAGCGGTGTTACCGGATGCTGGGTCCAAACCTCAGAAACAGCTGGGAATGGACCCTGAGTACCACTAAAGGATCCTCATGCTGAGAGGTTAAAGAAGCTATTCCATAAGAAAAATCCACTTAAGCCATCCCGTTGAAGGTCAGTGACCCCTCCTAAAGGGGGGGGGGGAATGTTGTGTTTTTGCTGCTCTGTTGTCTTAGAAATCCATGTTCCTTGAAATCTGGACATTTGAGAGGTATACCTTACAGGAGTAGTAAGAGACATGCCCCTCCCACTGCAGGGTGGAGCTAGGAGACATGGGGTCTGCCCCTCCCACTGCAGGGCGACACAGACAGGAGGGAGCTATCAGACACAATCTGTGGGTTGGGGTCAGAGGTTAAGGTGTAGGATTTGTATAATGTGTTCTGTGAGTCACATGTTAATGATGGAGGCAGAGAAACAACAGAGAAATTGGGGATTTAATGATTTTATTACATAGTTGGAAGGTCTGATGCATCGGGGGCTCCCTATTAATGAGATCACAGGGTAACGTAGCCCGCTAGATCCCCCCATAATCAGCATGTTGAGGGGTGGCCGTCTTCTGTCGGGAGCTGGAGTCTGGGGACAAGATATATTATTATTATTATGACACAGGTGTGAATGGACAAATCACCTCCAGTTATTACCCCCACAATACAACGTCTATTTACAGGACAATGCTGCGCCGTCATGTAACTTTACTAGATCTACTGGACACGTATGTGCATGTCTGGGCACATTACAGATACATACCATGTACTGCTCACAACATTCTCTGATAGGAGCTGCAGGAGTATTTATACCCCTTGTATAGCTATATCCTTGTAGAAGGTTGATAATAATTGTAAGAACACCCATCTATGGTAGCGCGTGAGAACAGCCTATAGGATTAGTGTGTGTTTGCAGTTATATAGGTGTATGAACGGTCTGATAATTGGGGTAACAGGAAGTGGCAGCCTAATGACAGCGGTACCCTAGATTTCTGGGGTGTAGGGGGCTGATACATAAAGGTTTATTCTTCACAGTCCGTGTTCCCTATCACATACCCCCCTCCCCACATTCATAAAGGTTAAAGTGAGACAAAATGACCCCTCCCCCATCCACCCAGAGCTCTGCCCACTTCAGTGTAAGCTCCACCCTAAAGGTTATAAAACAAGGCTGCCCTGGTTACATCTTAGTCTGCATTTTCCACTGTCTACATCCCTAAATATGTGCCCTACTCTAGCCCTAGACTGTATATTATTGTCCTTTAGCACAAATCATCTTTGCAGGCTTATAATGATAAGCGAATGGTGGCCCTAGTGGATCATGTGGTCCCAGCGCACTGTGATTAAAGGGTAGTGAGAATCCAAAGCGTATTCATAGGAGTGAAGCATGGAAAATCTCTACTGCAATCCTTGCCAAGTTCATACAGTATATGAGCAAATCACCCCGTATGTGACCCCAGGGGAGAAGCGGGAACCTGAAAAGTTGAATATTATATGATTTGTCCATACATAACTATATTTCATTATAATTATTGCTCCAAAAGTTGTGGTAAAGGTGAAGGTGAAGATCATCTGTTCTCTGCTCTGACTGTGGGTCATGTTTTACGGCTGTGTAATCTGAGCATTACTGTGTGGTCCGTTTATTACACCTGTAATATCTTTATCGGACCAAACTTTCTCCATGCAAATAGCAGCTCTGCATCTGATACTGGTGGGTGGTTTAAAGGAGGATGGCTGTATAACAAGTGGGTGCTATGAGGTCAGCATCTGTCCACGCTGCGTCCTCTATAATCTGCCCATTCAGCTAGGTCCACATATGTGATGGCGGACAGATTGCCCGGGTCATGACACTCAGCTTATTCATTACAAATGTCAGAGAAAAGAGTCCAAAGATGAATCAATCCCAACTTTCTCCATTCACGGACTGTGAAAGGGGGGAACTTGTGCTGAACTGAGAATAGGTTTGCCAAAGTGGGTGTGAATGGGTAGAAAGTGGGTGTTTGGGCGGATCATGGGCCGGACATTATTTTGCCTGTATGTGTGTTAAATGTTATGTAAATGAACCAAATTTAGAAAATCTGCAGCGTTATGTAATGAAATCTTGTACATGTGCATTATTAGAGAGAGATGGGGGAGTCACACACCTCAATAAACATGACACCTAACACGAGACAGTAAGTAGAAAGTATACACTATTACACACTGATACTATGAATACATTTTACATGTGATTCTCCTTTCCTGTGTCGTTTATTGGTTTTAGGGTGGAGACTGAATGTGGTGGAGGATTAGGTGTAATTTGCCTCCAATAAGATATATGTTTTATACAATATCCCAGCACTAATCTCGGTGTGATTGTCTGACCGTTCCGCAGTGACCTTTCCCAGAGATCCTGTAACGTTTGCAGACCACCGTTAGCTTAACTCTGCGGCCCTTTGAACAGACTGGGAATGGGCGTGGCAATGTCGCTATGGGGGAGTGGTCATGTCACCTAGTGTCATACTTAGCACTTCTCCCTCTGGTGCTATGCAGAGCTGCAGGGAACGGGTCACACCTCACAACTCTCCCGAATAGTGCGACAAAGATGCTTCCAGGCAGAAGATCGGGACAATCAGGACGTCCCAGCCTAAATGGGGACAGTTAGGAGACAGTTCTCACCGTCCGCAGTTTCAGGCCTCTCCTCCTCCAACATCACTTCTGTTTCCTCCGTCTCAAATACATCTTCCTCCTCGTCACCCTGCGCACCTAATACAGAGACCGACAGAAGGGAGGAGACATAATGAGAGCGCTGGCACTGACCTCACTTTTATCAGACAGTTCTTATATCAGCTTAACCTGGTAACAAGCAGAGCGCGAATACATGGCAGACACCTGGGTGACACATGGCGGATACATGGGAGACACATGGCGGATACATGGGTGACACATGGCGGATACATGGGAGACACATGGCGGATACATGGGAGACACATGGCGGATACATGGCGGATACATGGCGGATACATGGGAGACACATGGCGGATACATGGCAGACACCTGGGTGACACATGGCGGATACATGGGAGACACCTGGGTGACACATGGCGGATACATGGCAGACACATGGCGGATACATGGCGGATACATGGCGGATACATGGCGGATATATGGCGGATACATGGCGGATACATGGCAGACACATGGCGGATACATGGGGGACACATGGCGGATACATGGCAGACACATGGCGGATACATGGGGATACATAGGAGATATATGGGGGACACATGGCGGATACATGGGAGATACATGGGGGATACATGGCGGATACATGGCGGATACATGGGAGACACATGGCGGATACATGGCGGATACATGGGAGACACATGGCGGATACATGGGAGACACATGGCGGATACATGGGGATACATGGCGGATACATGGCGGATACATGGGGGACACATGGCGGATACATGGGGATACATGGCGGATACATGGCGGATACATGGCGGATATATGGCGGATACATGGCAGACACATGGCGGATACATGGGGATACATGGCGGATCCATGGCGGATACATGGGGACACATGGCGGATACATGGGAGATACATGGGGACACATGGCGGATACATGGGAGACACATGGCGGATACATGGGAGATACATGGGGGATACATGGCGGATACATGGGGGACACATGGCGGCCAGGACCATAGTCACGTCATCGTACAAATGTTATATTATGCAGATTATTCATGACTGGAGATAACCCGGTAATGTGTCAGACGATACCATGAACAGAAAGGGCTTCCAATCATCTTTTATTATATGAAATTATATATTTGTATTTAATATTATTCATTTAATAAAAGATCTCTAGAAGCCCCGGCTGTGACAAATTATTTAAAAAATATATATATATATATTTTTAAGCCATGGGGTGAATGGCAGATATAATATAACCTATATAATATATATACTACTAGATTTTATATAAAAATACATTTTTTACCTGTATTTATTTTAATGTGAGTAAAACTGGAAGCTCAAACTGGGCCCCCACGGATGTGCCGGGCCCCCTTGGATGTCCCGGGCCCCCACTCATGTCCCGGACCCCCACTCATGTCCCGGGCCCCCCACTCATGTCACGGAACCCCACACATTTTCCTGGCCTCCACATATGTTCAGTGAAGCAGAACGGGGGCTGTTATCTCTTATAAGACGTATAGTATCACTAAGCTACGATAGAACAATGTAACATCACGGTGATACATTACATACAATATCAGTCAGTACATCTTGGTCCTCCCCATCAGTCCTACTAATGTAATTCTTGTGCTCAAAACTAAGCTGAATTCAATGTGAGGTCTCATCCGAGTTCTCTGCACTTCTCTCTTCTACCCCCCTCTTATTACATGAGAACCCCCTGCAGATTACACGCTACTGCTAAGTGTATGACGAAGACACAACATGGAGAGTACAGGGCCGAATTAAGGGAACGGAGTACTAAGGGCAGGGCCGTCTTTCCCATTGGGCACAATGGGCAGGTGCCCGGGGGCCCTGCAGCCCAGGGGGGCCCGTCAAAGGCAGCACACAAAAAAAAACCTGAAAAAAAAAAGAAAATACTTACCTTGCGGTCAGCTGGTGATCCGACTCCCTCCCTGGTCTCCTCCTCCGTCGCGCTCCGCAATGGATGTCGGGCGGGCGTGATGACGTCACGCCCGACATGCACTGCAGGGTTGTTTTTTTTTGTGCTGCCTTCGACGGGCCCCCCTGGGCTGCAGGGCCCATATATATAATATTTTTTTATTTTTTTTATATATATCTATATATATTACAAAAAACAAGATACAACAAGTGGCGCTTTGTAACAAATCACCAATAGTCCAGCAATAAAAAAGTCTATGTTCTTCTCAATAAACACTCCCCACGTGCGGGTGGCCGCCAATCTTCCTTAACCAAGCGGTGTAGCATGGAAACAACCTATAGAAGAAAAATGGAGGAGGAGGCGCACAATAGTGTAGTATGTTGGTAAAATGTTGGGATCACACAGAAACCCACAATAGGACCGGGAACACCAGTGGAGAAGAAACCAGCAAATGAATGCTGTAATCAAACACCCAATGTAGAGATACAAGTTACAACTTATTCTCAAATAACGGTGGCTATATTCGCAGTATTTCCATATAGTGTATGTGAAAAACACCCAGGACACACTTATGTAGATATATGCGTACCAGATAGCAAAACTTCTCAGCTTGTTGATGTAGATATCCTGCAGCTCATCAGAAACAGGTTACATGACTGGATGCACTACTGTCAGCATCGTTCGACTGCTCTGTCTTGGCAGTTGGATGAAAATGTTTTTTCAAAGTCTTAAGTAGTTCATAAGCCTGTCTTTGCCAATGGCCCCATTCCCCTGTGAGGCCCCCTCTTGTTAGCTGCCCCCCCGTGAGGCCCCCTCTTGTTAGCTGCCCCCCCCCGTGAGGCCCCCCTTTTAACTGTCTGCCACCCCCCCATGAGGCCCCCCCGTTAGCCGCCCGCCACCACCCCCCCAAGAGCTTACCTTCTCCTGTCACTATCGTCCTTACAGTAAGCTCCTTACTGAGGAGATCCCATGACACTCTCCTCAGTAAGGAGATTACTGAGCGCCACGGCAGGACTGCATTGTCAGGCTCAGCAGCATTGATCAGGGGCGCCCCAGCCCGATCAATAATGCTGTTGAGCTCTGTCAAGTTTCCTGGGCTGTAGCCCAGTTAGACCTTGGGTTAATCCAGCCCTGGGTGAGTATCAGAGGACCCCTCCAACATTTGTCAATGCTCAACCTGTCCTAAACTGAGCTGTACCCTCATATCACCTGAAGGAGGGACCCCCCGGAGCTGCCTGAGCAACGTGTCCTCAATATCCTCTGCATGTGTTCCCATGACATCTACGTGTCTCTCTGACTTCTGTCTTCATACTAATCAGTCATACTAATCATACTAATCATACTAGTCATACCTCATACTAATCATGCTAATCATACCTCATACTAATCATACTAATCATACCTCATACTAATCATACTAATCATACTAGTCATACCTCATACTAATCATGCTAATCATACCTCATACTAATCATACTAATCATACCTCATACTAATCATACCTCATACTAATCATACTAATCATACTAGTCATACCTCATACTAATCATACTTCATACTAATCAGTCATACTAATCATACTAATCATACTAGTCATACCTCATACTAATCATACTTCATACTAATCAGTCATACTAATTATACTAATCATACTAGTCATACTAATCATACTTCATACTAATCATACTAGTCATACCTCATACTAGTCATACCTCATACTAATCATACTTCATACTTATCAGTCATACTAATCATACTAATCATACTAGTCATACCTCATACTAATCATACTTCATACTAATCAGTCATACTAATTATACTAATCAATCATACTAATCATACTAATCATACCTCATACTAATCATACTTCACACTAGTCATACTAATCAATCACGCTTTTCATACTTAATACTAATCAATTATACTAATATTCCATCGTGTCCTTCCTCACTGTCCCCTCTGTACTACATTACAGGGGAATCTATAGTGTCAGAGCTCCCCCCAGTGGCAGATGAGTGATAATCCATCCTGTCCTTCCTCACTGTACCCTCTGTATTACATTACAGGGGAATCTATAGTGTCAGAGCTCCCCCCAGTGGCTGATGAGTGATAATCCATCCTGTCCTTCCTTACTGTACCCTCTGTACTACATTACATGGGAATCTATAGTGTCAGAGCTCCCCCCAGTGGCAGATCAGTGATAATCCATCCTGTCCTTCCTCACTGTCCCTTCTGTACTACATTAAAGGGGAAGTAATAGCGTCAGAGCTCCCCCCAGTGGCAGATCAGTGATATTCCATCCTGTCCTTCCTTACTGTCCCCTCTGTACTACATTACAGGGGAATCTATATTGTCAGAGCTCCCCCAGTGGCAGATCAGTGAATGATATTCCATCCTGTCCTTCCTCACTTTCTCCTCTGTACTACATTACAGGGGAATCTATATTGTCAGAGCTCCCCCAGTGGCAGATCAGTGAATGATATTCCATCCTGTCCTTCTTCACTGTCCCCTCTGTACTACATTACAGGGGAATCTAGAGTGTCAGAGCTCCCCCTAGTGGCAGATCAGTGATAATCCATCCTGTCCTTCCTCACTGTCCCCTCTGTACTATATTACAGGGGAATCTATAGTGTCAGAGCTCCCCCAGTGGCAGATCAGTGAATCATATTCCATTCTGTCCTTCCTTACTGTCTCCTCTGTACTACATTACAGGGGAATCTATAGTGTCAGAGCTCCCCCTAGTGGCAGATCCGTGAAATTCCATCCTGTCCTTCCTTACTGTCCCCTCTGTACTACATTACAAGGGAAGCTATAGTGTCAGAGCGCCCCCCAGTGGCAGATCCGTGAAATTCCATCCTGTCCTTCCTCAGTGTCTCCTCTGTACTACATTACAGGGGAATCTATAGTGTCAGAGCTCCCCCCAGTGGCAGATCAGTGAAATTCCATCCTGTCCTTCCTTACTGTCCCCTCTGTACTACATTACAAGGGAAGCTATAGTGTGAGCTCCCCCAGTGGCAGATCAGTGATATTCCATCCTGTCCTTCCTCACTGTCCCCTCTGTACTACATTACAGGGGAATCTATAGTGTGAGCTTCCCCAGTGGCAGATGATTGATATTCCACCCTGTCCTTCCTTACTGTCCCCTCTGTACTACATTACAGGGGAATCTAGAGAGTCAGAGCTCCCCCTAGTGGCAGATCAGTGATAATCCATCCTGTCCTTCCTTACTGTCCCCTCTGTA
The DNA here is from genome assembly GCF_038048845.1 of Mixophyes fleayi. NCBI lineage: Eukaryota > Metazoa > Chordata > Amphibia > Anura > Limnodynastidae > Mixophyes > Mixophyes fleayi. Next base: position 1,876,955 of record NC_134404.1, on the reverse strand, counting down.
CTATATTACAGGGGAATCTATAGTATCAGAGCTCCCCCCAGTGGAAGATCAGTGATATCCATCCTGTCCTTCCTCAGTGTCTCCTCTGTATTACATTACAGGGGAATCTAGAGTGTCAGAGCTCCCCCAGTGGCAGATCAGCGATATTCCATCCTGTCCTTCCTCACTGTCCCCTCTGTACTACATTACAGGGGAATCTATAGTGTCAGAGCTCCCCCCAGTGGAAGATCTGTGAAATTCCATCCTGTCCTTCCTTACTGTCCCCTATGTACTACATTACAGGGGAATCTATAGTGTGAGCTCCCCCAGTGGCAGATGAGTGATATTCCATCCTGTCCTTCCTCACTGTCCCCTCTGTACTACATTACAGGGGAATCTATAGTGTCAGAGCTCCCCCCAGTGGCAGATAAGTGATATTCCATCCTGTCCTTCCTTACTGTTCCCTCTGTACTACATTACAAGGGAAGCTATAGTGTGAGCTCCCCCAGTGGCAGATGAGTGATATTCCATCCTGTCCTTCCTCACTGTCCCCTCTGTACTACATTACAGGGGAATCTATAGTGTCAGAGCTCCCCCCAGTGGCAGATAAGTGATATTCCATCCTGTCCTTCCTTACTGTTCCCTCTGTACTACATTACAAGGGAAGCTATAGTGTGAGCTCCCCCAGTGGCAGATAAGTGATATTCCATCCTGTCCTTCCTTACTGTTCCCTCTGTACTACATTACAGGGGAATCTATAGTGTCAGATCTCCCCCCAGTGGCAGATCAGTGAAATTCCATCCTGTCCTTCCTTATTGTCCCCTCTGTACTACATTACAGGGGAATTTATAGTGTGAGCTCCCCCAGGGGCAGATCAGTGATATCACATCCTGTCCCTCCTTACTGTCCCCTCTGTACTACATTACAGGGGAATCTAGAGAGTCAGAGCTCCCCCTAGTGGCAGATCAGTGATAATCCATCCTGTCCTTCCTCACTGTTACCTCTGTACTACATTACAGGGGAATCTATAGTGTCAGAGCTCCCCCCAGTGGCAGATCAGTGATGATCCAATCTGTCCTTTCTCACTGTCCCCTATGTACTACATTACAGGGGAATCTATAGTGTCAGAGCTCCCCCCAGTGGCAGATCAGTGAAATTCCTTCCTGTCCCCTCTGTACTATATTACAGGGGAATCTATAGTGTGAGCTCCCCCAGTGGCAGATGAGTGATATTCCATCCTGTCCTTCCTCACTGTCCCCTCTGTATTACATTACAGGGGAATCTAGAGAGTCAGAGCTCCCCCTAGTGGCAGATCAGTGATAATCCATCCTGTCCTTTCTCACTGTTCCCTCTGTACTATATTACAGGGGAATCTATAGTGTCAGAGCTCCCCCCAGTGGCAGATCAGTGATGATCCAATCTGTCCTTTCTCACTGTCCCCTATGTACTACATTACAGGGGAATCTATAGTGTCAGAGCTCCCCCCAGTGGCAGATCAGTGAAATTCCTTCCTGTCCCCTCTGTACTACATTACAGGGGAATCTATAGTGTGAGCTCCCCCAGTGGCAGATGAGTGATATTCCATCCTGTCTTTCCTCACTGTCCCCTCTGTATTACATTACAGGGGAATCTAGAGAGTCAGAGCTCCCCCTAGTGGCAGATCAGTGATAATCCATACTGTCCTTCCTCACTGTTCCCTCTGTACTACATTACAGGGGAATCTATAGTGTCAGAGCGCCCCCCAGTGGCAAATCAGTGATAATCCAATCTGTCCTTTCTCACTGTTCCCTATGTACTACATTACGTGGGAAGCTATAGTGTCGGAGCTCCCCCCAGTGGCAGATCAGTGATATCCATCCTGTCCTTCCTCACTGTCCCTTCTGTACTACATTACAGGGGAAGCTATAGTGTCGGAGCTCCCCCCAGTGGCAGAACAGTCAATGATATTTCACAATAATATTCTGAGAGACTGATAGTGACATTTTCTTTATATATTTCGTCCACATCGGCACTAAGGGTACTTAGAGAAATTCAGTCTGTCATCAGTATTGCTCAGTGTACTTGTAAGCCAATCAGAATGATGAATGAGGTGACAGAGGTGATTCCTAACAGGGCTCTGCTCCCGGGCCAGGATTCCTCTGCTGTACATACGGGTTATTACGGTGTATTTATAGTGTATCACTGTAGAAAAAGATCTGGGGGATTTCAAGCCAGGTTCCAGGTGTTTCCTTCATGGTTCCCCTCTCAAGGCAGTCTGAACCAGGCACTTTGTATAAAGGATTTTATGGAGCACGTTATGTGTAACATAGCAGCTCTTTGTTGTCTGGCCTATAGGGGCACAGAACACTACTGCCCCCTACCTGCTGGGGGGCTGGGTATAGTATGACCAGTACTGGGAGGACTGAGGAGAGGGTGCTAGGGCCACAGAACACTACTGCCCCCTACCTGCTGGGGGGCTGGGTATAGTATGACCAGTACTGGGAGGACTGGGGAGAGGGTACTAGGGGCACAGAACACTACTGCCCCCTACCCCCTGGGAGGCTGGGTATAGTATGACCAGTACTGGGAGGACTGGGGAGAGGATACTAGGGACACAGAACACTACTGCCCCCTACCTGCTGGGCGGCTGGGTATAGTATGACCAGTACTGGGAGGACTGGGGAGAGGGTACAAGGGGCACAGAACACTACTGCCCCCTACCTGCTGGGGGCCTGGGTATAGATATGACCAGTACTGGGAGGACTGGGGAGAGGGTACTAGGGGCACAGAACACTACTGCCCCCTACCTGCTGGGGGGCTGGGTATAGTATGACCAGTACTGGGAGGACTGGGGAGAGGGTACTAGGGGCACAGAACACTACTGCCCCCTACCTGCTGGGGGGCTGGGTATAGATATGACCAGTACTGGAAGGACCGAGGAGAGGGTACAAGGGGCACAGAACACTATTGACCCTACCCCCTGGGGGGCTGGGTATAGTATGACCAGTACTGGGAGGACAGAGAAGAGGGTGCTAGGGACACAGAACACTACTGCCCCCTACCTGCTGGGGGGCTGGGTATAGTATGACCAGTACTGGGAGGACTGAGAAGAGGGTACTAGGGACACAGAACACTACTGCCCCCTACCTGCTGGGAGGCTGGGTATAGTATGACCAGTACTGGGAGGACTGGGGAGAGGGTGCTAGGGACACAGAACACTACTGCCCCCTACCTGCTGGGGGGCTGGGTATAGTATGACCAGTACTGGGAGGACTGAGAAGAGGGTACTAGGGACACAGAACACTACTGCCCACTACCTGCTGGGAGGCTGGGTATAGTATGACCAGTACTGGGAGGACTGGGGAGAGGGTGCTAGGGGCACAGAACACTACTGCCCCCTACCTGCTGGGAGGCTGGGTATAGTATGACCAGTACTGGGAGGACTGGGGAGAGGGTACTAGGGGCACAGAACACTACTGCCCCCTACCTGCTGGGAAGCTGGGTATAGTATGACCAGTACTGGGAGGATTGAGGAGTGGGTGCTAGGGGCACAGAACACTACTGCCCCCTACCTGCTGGGAGGCTGGGTATAGTATGACCAGTACTGGGAGGACTGGGGAGAGGGTACTAGGGGCACAGAACACTACTGCCCCCTACCCCCTGGGGGGCTGGGTATAGTATGACCAGTACTGGGAGGATTGAGGAGTGGGTGCTAGGGGCACAGAACACTACTGCCCCCTACCTGCTGGGAGGCTGGGTATAGTATGACCAGTACTGGGAGGACTGGGGAGAGGGTACTAGGGGCACAGAACACTACTGCCCCCTACCCCCTGGGGGGCTGGGTATAGTATGACCAGTACTGGGAGGATTGAGGAGTGGGTGCTAGGGGCACAGAACACTACTGCCCCCTACCTGCTGGGAGGCTGGGTATAGTATGACCAGTACTGGGAGGACTGGGGAGAGGGTACTAGGGGCACAGAACACTACTGCCCCCTACCCCCTGGGGGGCTGGGTATAGTATGACCAGTACTGGGAGGACTGGGGAGTGGGTGCTAGGGGCACAGAACACTACTGCCCCCTACCTGCTGGGAGGCTGGGTATAGTATGACCAGTACTGGGAGGACTGGGGAGAGGGTACTAGGGACACAGAACACTACTGCCCCCTACCTGCTGGGAGGCTGGGTATAGTATGACCAGTACTGGGAGGACTGGGGAGAGGGTACTAGGGGCACAGAACACTACTGCCCCCTACCCCCTGGGGGGCTGGGTATAGTATGACCAGTACTGGGAGGATTGAGGAGTGGGTGCTAGGGGCACAGAACACTACTGCCCCCTACCTGCTGGGAGGCTGGGTATAGTATGACCAGTACTGGGAGGACTGGGGAGAGGGTACTAGGGGCACAGAACACTACTGCCCCCTACCCCCTGGGGGGCTGGGTATAGTATGACCAGTACTGGGAGGATTGAGGAGTGGGTGCTAGGGGCACAGAACACTACTGCCCCCTACCTGCTGGGGGGCTGGGTATAGTATGACCAGTACTGGGAGGATTGAGGAGTGGGTGCTAGGGGCACAGAACACTATTGACCCTACCCCCTGGGAGGCTGGGTATAGTATGACCAGTACTGGGAGGACTGAGAAGAGGGTGCTAGGGGCACAGAACACTACTGCCCCCTACCTGCTGGGAGGCTGGGTATAGTATGACCAGTACTGGGAGGACTGGGGAGAGGGTGCTAGGGACACAGAACACTACTGCCCCCTACCTGCTGGGAGGCTGGGTATAGTATGACCTGTACTGGGAGGACTGGGGAGAGGGTACTAGGGGCACAGAACACTACTGCCCCCTACCTGCTGGGAGGCTGGGTATAGTATGACCAGTACTGGGAGGACTGGGGAGAAGGTACTAGGGGCACAGAACACTATTGCCCCCTACCTGCTGGGGGGCTGGGTATAGTATGACCAGTACTGGGAGGACTGGGGAGAGGGTACAAGGGGCACAGAACACTACTGCCCCCTACCTGCTGGGGGGCTGGGTATAGTATGACCAGTACTGGGAGGACTGAGGAGAGGGTACTAGGGGCACAGAACACTACTGCCCCCTACCTGCTGGGGGGCTGGGTATAGTATGACCAGTACTGGGAGGACTGAGGAGTGGGTGCTAGGGGCACAGAACACTACTGCCCCCTACCTGCTGGGGGGCTGGGTATAGTATGACCAGTATGGAAGGACTGAGGAGAGGGTACAAGGGGCACAGAACACTACTGCCCCCTACCTGCTGGGAGGCTGGGTATAGTATGACCAGTACTGGGAGGACTGGGGAGAGGGTACAAGGGGCACAGAACACTACTGCCCCCTACCTGCTGGGAGGCTGGGTATAGTATGACCAGTACTGGGAGGACTGAGGAGTGGGTGCTAGGGGCACAGAACACTATTGCCCCCTACCTGCTGGGGGGCTGGGTATAGTATGACCAGTACTGGGAGGACTGGGGAGAGGGTACAAGGGGCACAGAACACTACTGCCCCCTACCTGCTGGGGGGCTGGGTATAGTATGACCAGTACTGGGAGGACTGGGGAGAGGGTACTAGGGGCACCTAAGTGATCCAAGCTGGTGGCACATACACCCATCTATATGATATACAAACAGGGTCATAGAGGGGAATTTCTTTTGTACAATAATTTTACATATCTTTAGGGCATTTCCCCTTTTTCAACAAATGGGTCCAACGACTCATTTATGTACAATATCCCATTTCTGGGTGACCCAAACAGTGACCCTATGAGATACATTTACACCACAAATTTACATAACATAATGATTTTCATGATTAATTTCTAAAATGATGGTGAACACAACAAGCAGTGATGTTATGTCAGGTACCTGTTCATATGAAGTTATCCCCCCATCACTGCCCGTCCCTGGCCACACCACAAATACATATAGAAATCCATATCCGCAATAGACACAATATAAGTGGACTTAATGCTACTTCCTTAGGCACAAGCCTTTATTCTTCTCCCAGAATCCTTTGCTTGTCTAACCTACACAACTAAATCCCCCATTAGTAAATCTATGGATGATGGGATTGCCTGTTGTATTGACTTCTCCGGAATAGACTTTTTACCTGTGTGGAAGTCAATCGTCCTCAGCATCTCAGACACACAGTCCACATTGACACAAAGGTGGTCCATGTTTTCATAGCCGGGGTCTGGACGGTCTATCGTTGAAACCTTGGACATGTCTGTGATCCTGTGGAAGAAATAAGGATGTGTTAACCAGAGAAAGAAACAATAAGCACCAGAAATATGTAGATGGAGCAAGTGGAGCATCCGGGGCAGAGAAATCACATCGATGCCTCGTCTGTGTGCATTGGGCCGGAGTCATTAAGGAACCTAAATGGCGATTTTCTGTACAATCTGCAAAATCAATCTGCACGCGCCCAGAAGCAGAGCATACATTACAGAATGCAGCCACGTTCAATGAATCCGCAAGAGCAAACGACACTTGGTACAGCCTACAATTTCTGGGAGGGAACAGGGCGGGGAAGGGGCGTATGTACGTAGTCAATGTACAGTAAGGACGTATGTACGTAGTCAGTGTACAGTAAGGACGTATGCACGTAGTCAGTATACAGTAAGGACGTATGCACGTAGTCAGTATACAGTAAGGGCGTATGCACGTTGTCAGTGTACAGTAAGGGCGTATGTACGTAGTCAGTGTACAGTAAGGACGTATGTACGTAGTCAATGTACAGTAAGGACGTATGCACGTAGTCAGTATACAGTAAGGACGTATGCACGTAGTCAGTATACAGTAAGGGCGTATGCACGTTGTCAGTGTACAGTAAGGGCGTATGTACGTAGTCAGTGTACAGTAAGGACGTATGCACATAGTCAGTGTACAGTAAGGACGTATGCACGTAGTCAGTATACAGTAAGGACGTATGTACGTAGTCAATGTACAGTAAGGGCGTATGTACGTAGTCAGTGTACAGTAAGGACGTATGCACATAGTCAGTGTACAGTAAGGACGTATGCACGTAGTCAGTATACAGTAAGGGCGTATGCACGTTGTCAGTGTACAGTAGGGACGTATGGCCGTAGTCAGTGTACAGTAAGGACGTATGCACATAGTCAGTGTACAGTAAGGGTGTATGTACGTAGTCAATGTACAGTAAGGACGTATGCACATAGTCAGTATACAGTAAGGACGTATGCACGTAGTCAGTATACAGTAAGGGTGTATGTACGTAGTCAGTGTACAGTAAGGACGTATGTACGTAGTCAGTGTACAGTAAGGACGTATGCACGTAGTCAGTGTACAATAAGGACGTATGCACGTAGTCAGTATACAGTAAGGACGTATGCACGTAGTCAGTGTACAGTAAGGACGTATGTACGTAGTCAGTATACAGTAAGGACGTATGCACGTAGTCAGTATACAGTAAGGACGTATGTATGTAGTCAGTGTACAGTAAGGGTGTATGTACGTAGTCAATGTACAGTAAGGACGTATGCACATAGTCAGTATACAGTAAGGACGTATGCACGTAGTCAGTATACAGTAAGGGTGTATGTACGTAGTCAGTGTACAGTAAGGACGTATGTACGTAGTCAGTGTACAGTAAGGACGTATGCACGTAGTCAGTGTACAGTAAGGACGTATGCACGTAGTCAGTATACAGTAAGGACGTATGCACGTAGTCAGTGTACAGTAAGGACGTATGCACATAGTCAGTGTACAGTAAGGACGTATGTACGTAGTCAATGTACAGTAAGGGCGTATGTACGTAGTCAGTGTACAGTAAGGACGTATGCACATAGTCAGTGTACAGTAAGGACGTATGCACGTAGTCAGTATACAGTAAGGGCGTATGCACGTTGTCAGTGTACAGTAGGGACGTATGGCCGTAGTCAGTGTACAGTAAGGACGTATGCACATAGTCAGTGTACAGTAAGGGTGTATGTACGTAGTCAATGTACAGTAAGGACGTATGCACATAGTCAGTATACAGTAAGGACGTATGCACGTAGTCAGTATACAGTAAGGGTGTATGTACGTAGTCAGTGTACAGTAAGGACGTATGTACGTAGTCAGTGTACAGTAAGGACGTATGCACGTAGTCAGTATACAGTAAGGACGTATGCACGTAGTCAGTGTACAGTAAGGACGTATGTACGTAGTCAGTATACAGTAAGGACGTATGCACGTAGTCAGTATACAGTAAGGACGTATGTATGTAGTCAGTGTACAGTAAGGGTGTATGTACGTAGTCAGTGTACAGTAAGGACGTATGTACGTAGTCAGTGTACAGTAAGGACGTAGTCAGTGTACAGTAAAGACGTAGTCAGGGTACAGTAAGGACGTATGTACGTAGTCAGTGTACAGTAAGGACGTATGTACGTAGTCAGTGTACAGTAAGGACATAGTCAGTGTACAGTAAAGACGTAGTCAGGGTACAGTAAGGACGTATGTACGTAGTCAATGTACAGTAAGGACGTATGTACGTTGTCAGTGTACAGTAAGGACGTATGGCCGTAGTCAGTGTACAGTAAGGACGTATATATGTAGTCAGTGTACAGTAAGGGCGTATGGACGTAGTCAGGGTACAGTAAGGACGTATGTACGTAGTCAGTGTACAGTAAGGACGTATGGCCGTAGTCAATGTACAGTAAGGACGTATGTACGTTGTCAGTGTACAGTAAGGACGTATGGCCGTAGTCAGTGTACAGTAAGGACGTATGCACGTAGTCAGGGTACAGTAAGGACGTATGCACGTAGTCAGTGTACAGTAAGGACGTATGCACGTAGTCAGTGTACAGTAAGGACGTATGTATGTAGTCAGTGTACAGTAAGGACGTATGAACGTAGTCAGTGTACAGTAAGGACGTATGCACGTAGTCAGTGTACAGTAAGGACGTATGCACGTAGTCAGTGTACAGTAAGGACGTATGCACGTAGTCAGTGTACAGTAAGGACGTATGTATGTAGTCAGTGTACAGTAAGGACGTATGTACGTAGTCAGTGTACAGTAAGGGCGTATGTACGTAGTCAGTGTACAGTAAGGACGTATGCACATAGTCAGGGTACAGTAAGGACGTATGTATGTAGTCAGTGTACAGTAAGGACGTATGCACGCAGTCAGTGTACAGTAAGGACGTATGCACGTAGTCAGTGTACAGTAAGGACGTATGTACGTAGTCAGTGTACAGTAAGGACGTATGTACGTAGTCAGTGTACAGTAAGGGCGTATGTACGTAGTCAGTGTACAGTAAGGACGTATGCACATAGTCAGTGTACAGTAAGGGTGTATGTACATAGTCAGTGTACAGTAAGGGTGTATGCACGTAGTCAGTGTACAGTAAGGACGTATGCACATAGTCAGTGTACAGTAAGGGTGTATGTACATAGTCAGTGTACAGTAAGGGTGTATGCACGTAGTCAGTGTACAGTAAGGGTGTATGTACGTAGTCAGTGTACAGTAAGGGCGTATGTACGTAGTCAGTGTACAGTAAGGGCGTATGCACGTAGTCAGTGTACAGTAAGGGTGTATGCATGCAGTCAGTGTACAGTAAGGACGTATGGCCGTAGTCAGTGTACAGTAAGGGCGTATATACGTAGTCAGTGTACAGTAAGGACGTATGCACGTAGTCAGTGTACAGTAAGGACGTATGCACGTAGTCAGTGTACAGTAAGGACGTATGGCCGTAGTCAATGTACAGTAAGGACGTATATACGTAGTCAGTGTACAGTAAGGGCGTATGGACGTAGTCAATGTACAGTAAGGACGTATGTACGTTGTCAGTGTACAGTAAGGATGTATGGCCGTAGTCAGTGTACAGTAAGGACGTATGGCCGTAGTAAGTGTACAGTAAGGACGTATGCACGTAGTCAGGGTACAGTAAGGACGTATGCACGTAGTCAGTGTACAGTAAGGACGTATGTACGTAGTCAGTGTACAGTAAGGACGTATGTACGTAGTCAGTGTACAGTAAGGACGTATGCACGTAGTCAATGTACAGTAAGGACGTATGCACGTAGTCAATGTACAGTAAGGACGTATGGACGTAGTCAGTGTACAGTAAGGGTGTATGCACGTAGTCAGTGTACAGTAAGGACGTATGGACGTAGTCAGTGTACAGTAAGGACGTATGGACGTTGTCAGTGTACAGTAAGGACGTATGTACGTAGTCAGTGTACAGTAAGGACGTATGCACGTAGTCAGTGTACAGTAAGGACGTATGCACGTAGTCAGTGTACAGTAAGGACGTATGGACGTAGTCAGTGTACAGTAAGGACGTATGCACGTAGTCAGTGTACAGTAAGGACGTATGTACGTAGTCAGTGTACAGTAAGGACGTATGCACGTAGTCAGGGTACAGTAAGGACGTATGTACGTAGTCAGTGTACAGTAAGGACGTATGCACGTAGTCAGTGTACAGTAAGGACGTATGCACGTAGTCAGTGTACAGTAAGGACGTATGCACGTAGTCAGGGTACAGTAAGGACGTATGCACGTAGTCAGGGTACAGTAAGGACGTATGTACGTAGTCAGGGTACAGTAAGGACGTATGCACGTAGTCAGGGTACAGTAAGGACGTATGTACGTAGTCAGGGTACAGTAAGGACGTATGCACGTAGTCAGTGTACAGTAAGGACGTATGTACGTAGTCAGGGTACAGTAAGGACGTATGCACGTAGTCAGGGTACAGTAAGGACGTATGTACGTAGTCAGGGTACAGTAAGGACGTATGCACGTAGTCAGTGTACAGTAAGGACGTATGGACGTAGTCAGTGTACAGTAAGGACGTATGCACGTAGTCAGGGTACAGTAAGGGCGTATGCACGTAGTCAGGGTACAGTAAGGACGTATGTACGTAGTCAGGGTACAGTAAGGACGTATGTACGTAGTCAGGGTACAGTAAGGACGTATGCACGTAGTCAGTGTACAGTAAGGACGTATGGACGTAGTCAGTGTACAGTAAGGACGTATGGACGTAGTCAGTGTACAGTAAGGATGTAGTCAGGGTACAGTAAGGACGTATGGACATAGTCAGTGTACAGTAAGGACGTATGGACGTAGTCAGGGTACAGTAAGGATGTAGTCAGGGTACAGTAAGGACGTATGGACGTAGTCAGTGTACAGTAAGGACGTATGGACGTAGTCAGTGTACAGTAAGGACGTATGTACGTAGTCAGTGTACAGTAAGGACGTATGTACGTAGTCAGGGTACAGTAAGGACGTATGCACGTAGTCAGGGTACAGTAAGGACGTATGTACGTAGTCAGTGTACAGTAAGGACGTATGCACGTAGTCAGTGTACAGTAAGGACGTATGCACGTAGTCAGTGTACAGTAAGGACGTATGGACGTAGTCAGTGTACAGTAAGGACGTATGGACGTAGTCAGTGTACAGTAAGGACGTATGCACGTAGTCAGGGTACAGTAAGGACGTATGCACGTAGTCAGGGTACATTAAGGACGTATGCACGTAGTCAGGGTACAGTAAGGGCGTATGCACGTAGTCAGGGTACAGTAAGGACGTATGCACGTAGTCAGGGTACAGTAAGGACGTATGCACGTAGTCAGTGTACAGTAAGGACGTATGCACGTAGTCAGTGTACAGTAAGGACGTATGCACGTAGTCAGTGTACAGTAAGGACGTATGGACGTAGTCAGGGTACAGTAAGGACGTATGCACGTAGTCAGGGTACAGTAAGGACGTATGTACGTAGTCAGGGTACAGTAAGGACGTATGCACGTAGTCAGGGTACAGTAAGGACGTATGTACGTAGTCAGGGTACAGTAAGGACGTATGCACGTAGTCAGTGTACAGTAAGGACGTATGGACGTAGTCAGTGTACAGTAAGGACGTATGGACGTAGTCAGTGTACAGTAAGGACGTATGCACGTAGTCAGGGTACAGTAAGGGCGTATGCACGTAGTCAGGGTACAGTAAGGACGTATGGACGTAGTCAGTGTACAGTAAGGACGTATGTACGTAGTCAGTGTACAGTAAGGACGTATGCACGTAGTCAGGGTACAGTAAGGACGTATGCACGTAGTCAGGGTACAGTAAGGACGTATGTACGTAGTCAGTGTACAGTAAGGACGTATGCACGTAGTCAGTGTACAGTAAGGACGTATGGACGTAGTCAGTGTACAGTAAGGACGTATGGACGTAGTCAGTGTACAGTAAGGACGTATGCACGTAGTCAGTGTACAGTAAGGACGTATGTACGTAGTCAGTGTACAGTAAGGACGTATGCACGTAGTCAGGGTACAGTAAGGACGTATGTACGTAGTCAGTGTACAGTAAGGATGTATGCACGTAGTCAGTGTACAGTAAGGACGTATGCACGTAGTCAGTGTACAGTAAGGACGTATGGACGTAGTCAGTGTACAGTAAGGACGTATGGACGTAGTCAGGGTACAGTAAGGACGTATGCACGTAGTCAGTGTACAGTAAGGACGTATGGACGTAGTCAGTGTACAGTAAGGACGTATGGACGTAGTCAGTGTACAGTAAGGACGTATGCACGTAGTCAGGGTACAGTAAGGACGTATGTACGTAGTCAGGGTACAGTAAGGACGTATGCACGTAGTCAGTGTACAGTAAGGACGTATGTACGTAGTCAGTGTACAGTAAGGACGTATGGACGTAGTCAGTGTACAGTAAGGATGTAGTCAGGGTACAGTAAGGACGTATGGACATAGTCAGTGTACAGTAAGGACGTATGGACGTAGTCAGGGTACAGTAAGGATGTAGTCAGGGTACAGTAAGGACGTATGGACGTAGTCAGTGTACAGTAAGGACGTATGTACGTAGTCAGTGTACAGTAAGGACGTATGTACGTAGTCAGGGTACAGTAAGGACGTATGCACGTAGTCAGGGTACAGTAAGGACGTATGTACGTAGTCAGTGTACAGTAAGGACGTATGCACGTAGTCAGTGTACAGTAAGGACGTATGCACGTAGTCAGTGTACAGTAAGGACGTATGGACGTAGTCAGTGTACAGTAAGGACGTATGGACGTAGTCAGGGTACAGTAAGGACGTATGCACGTAGTCAGGGTACATTAAGGACGTATGCACGTAGTCAGGGTACAGTAAGGGCGTATGCACGTAGTCAGGGTACAGTAAGGACGTATGCACGTAGTCAGGGTACAGTAAGGACGTATGCACGTAGTCAGTGTACAGTAAGGACGTATGCACGTAGTCAGTGTACAGTAAGGACGTATGCACGTAGTCAGTGTACAGTAAGGACGTATGGACGTAGTCAGGGTACAGTAAGGACGTATGCACGTAGTCAGGGTACAGTAAGGACGTATGTACGTAGTCAGGGTACAGTAAGGACGTATGCACGTAGTCAGGGTACAGTAAGGACGTATGTACGTAGTCAGGGTACAGTAAGGACGTATGCACGTAGTCAGTGTACAGTAAGGACGTATGGACGTAGTCAGTGTACAGTAAGGACGTATGGACGTAGTCAGTGTACAGTAAGGACGTATGCACGTAGTCAGGGTACAGTAAGGGCGTATGCACGTAGTCAGGGTACAGTAAGGACGTATGGACGTAGTCAGTGTACAGTAAGGACGTATGTACGTAGTCAGTGTACAGTAAGGACGTATGCACGTAGTCAGGGTACAGTAAGGACGTATGCACGTAGTCAGGGTACAGTAAGGACGTATGTACGTAGTCAGTGTACAGTAAGGACGTATGCACGTAGTCAGTGTACAGTAAGGACGTATGGACGTAGTCAGTGTACAGTAAGGACGTATGGACGTAGTCAGTGTACAGTAAGGACGTATGCACGTAGTCAGTGTACAGTAAGGACGTATGTACGTAGTCAGTGTACAGTAAGGACGTATGCACGTAGTCAGGGTACAGTAAGGACGTGTGTACGTAGTCAGTGTACAGTAAGGATGTATGCACGTAGTCAGTGTACAGTAAGGACGTATGCACGTAGTCAGTGTACAGTAAGGACGTATGGACGTAGTCAGTGTACAGTAAGGACGTATGGACGTAGTCAGGGTACAGTAAGGACGTATGCACGTAGTCAGGGTACAGTAAGGACGTATGTACGTAGTCAGGGTACAGTAAGGACGTATGCACGTAGTCAGGGTACAGTAAGGACGTATGTACGTAGTCAGGGTACAGTAAGGACGTATGCACGTAGTCAGTGTACAGTAAGGACGTATGGACGTAGTCAGTGTACAGTAAGGACGTATGGACGTAGTCAGTGTACAGTAAGGACGTATGCACGTAGTCAGGGTACAGTAAGGACGTATGTACGTAGTCAGGGTACAGTAAGGACGTATGCACGTAGTCAGTGTACAGTAAGGACGTATGTACGTAGTCAGTGTACAGTAAGGACGTATGGACGTAGTCAGTGTACAGTAAGGATGTAGTCAGGGTACAGTAAGGACGTATGGACATAGTCAGTGTACAGTAAGGACGTATGGACGTAGTCAGGGTACAGTAAGGATGTAGTCAGGGTACAGTAAGGACGTATGGACGTAGTCAGTGTACAGTAAGGACGTATGGACGTAGTCAGTGTACAGTAAGGACGTATGTACGTAGTCAGTGTACAGTAAGGACGTATGTACGTAGTCAGGGTACAGTAAGGACGTATGCACGTAGTCAGGGTACAGTAAGGACGTATGTACGTAGTCAGTGTACAGTAAGGACGTATGCACGTAGTCAGTGTACAGTAAGGACGTATGCACGTAGTCAGTGTACAGTAAGGACGTATGGACGTAGTCAGTGTACAGTAGGGACGTATGGACGTAGTCAGTGTACAGTAAGGACGTATGCACGTAGTCAGGGTACAGTAAGGACGTATGCACGTAGTCAGGGTACATTAAGGACGTATGCACGTAGTCAGGGTACAGTAAGGGCGTATGCACGTAGTCAGGGTACAGTAAGGACGTATGCACGTAGTCAGGGTACAGTAAGGACGTATGCACGTAGTCAGTGTACAGTAAGGACGTATGCACGTAGTCAGTGTACAGTAAGGACGTATGCACGTAGTCAGTGTACAGTAAGGACGTATGGACGTAGTCAGGGTACAGTAAGGACGTATGCACGTAGTCAGGGTACAGTAAGGACGTATGTACGTAGTCAGGGTACAGTAAGGACGTATGCACGTAGTCAGGGTACAGTAAGGACGTATGTACGTAGTCAGGGTACAGTAAGGACGTATGCACGTAGTCAGTGTACAGTAAGGACGTATGGACGTAGTCAGTGTACAGTAAGGACGTATGGACGTAGTCAGTGTACAGTAAGGACGTATGCACGTAGTCAGGGTACAGTAAGGGCGTATGCACGTAGTCAGGGTACAGTAAGGACGTATGGACGTAGTCAGTGTACAGTAAGGACGTATGTACGTAGTCAGTGTACAGTAAGGACGTATGCACGTAGTCAGGGTACAGTAAGGACGTATGCACGTAGTCAGGGTACAGTAAGGACGTATGTACGTAGTCAGTGTACAGTAAGGACGTATGCACGTAGTCAGTGTACAGTAAGGACGTATGGACGTAGTCAGTGTACAGTAAGGACGTATGGACGTAGTCAGTGTACAGTAAGGACGTATGCACGTAGTCAGTGTACAGTAAGGACGTATGTACGTAGTCAGTGTACAGTAAGGACGTATGCACGTAGTCAGGGTACAGTAAGGACGTATGTACGTAGTCAGTGTACAGTAAGGACGTATGCACGTAGTCAGTGTACAGTAAGGACGTATGCACGTAGTCAGTGTACAGTAAGGACGTATGGACGTAGTCAGTGTACAGTAAGGACGTATGGACGTAGTCAGGGTACAGTAAGGACGTATGCACGTAGTCAGGGTACAGTAAGGACGTATGTACGTAGTCAGGGTACAGTAAGGACGTATGCACGTAGTCAGGGTACAGTAAGGACGTATGTACGTAGTCAGGGTACAGTAAGGACGTATGCACGTAGTCAGTGTACAGTAAGGACGTATGGACGTAGTCAGTGTACAGTAAGGACGTATGGACGTAGTCAGTGTACAGTAAGGACGTATGCACGTAGTCAGGGTACAGTAAGGGCGTATGCACGTAGTCAGGGTACAGTAAGGACGTATGTACGTAGTCAGGGTACAGTAAGGACGTATGCACGTAGTCAGGGTACAGTAAGGACGTATGTACGTAGTCAGGGTACAGTAAGGACGTATGCACGTAGTCAGTGTACAGTAAGGACGTATGGACGTAGTCAGTGTACAGTAAGGACGTATGGACGTAGTCAGTGTACAGTAAGGACGTATGCACGTAGTCAGGGTACAGTAAGGGCGTATGCACGTAGTCAGGGTACAGTAAGGACGTATGTACGTAGTCAGGGTACAGTAAGGACGTATGCACGTAGTCAGTGTACAGTAAGGACGTATGTACGTAGTCAGTGTACAGTAAGGACGTATGGACGTAGTCAGTGTACAGTAAGGATGTAGTCAGGGTACAGTAAGGACGTATGGACATAGTCAGTGTACAGTAAGGACGTATGGACGTAGTCAGGGTACAGTAAGGATGTAGTCAGGGTACAGTAAGGACGTATGGACGTAGTCAGTGTACAGTAAGGACGTATGGACGTAGTCAGTGTACAGTAAGGACGTATGTACGTAGTCAGTGTACAGTAAGGATGTATGTACGTAGTCAGGGTACAGTAAGGACGTATGCACGTAGTCAGGGTACAGTAAGGACGTATGTACGTAGTCAGTGTACAGTAAGGACGTATGCACGTAGTCAGTGTACAGTAAGGACGTATGCACGTAGTCAGTGTACAGTAAGGACGTATGCACGTAGTCAGTGTACAGTAAGGACGTATGGACGTAGTCAGTGTACAGTAAGGACGTATGGACGTAGTCAGTGTACAGTAAGGACGTATGCACGTAGTCAGGGTACAGTAAGGACGTATGCACGTAGTCAGGGTACATTAAGGACGTATGCACGTAGTCAGGGTACAGTAAGGGCGTATGCACGTAGTCAGGGTACAGTAAGGACGTATGCACGTAGTCAGGGTACAGTAAGGACGTATGCACGTAGTCAGTGTACAGTAAGGACGTATGCACGTAGTCAGTGTACAGTAAGGACGTATGGACGTAGTCAGTGTACAGTAAGGACGTATGGACGTAGTCAGTGTACAGTAAGGACGTATGCACGTAGTCAGTGTACAGTAAGGACGTATGGACGTAGTCAGTGTACAGTAAGGACGTATGGACGTAGTCAGTGTACAGTAAGGACGTATGGACGTAGTCAGGGTACAGTAAGGACGTATGCACGTAGTCAGGGTACAGTAAGGACGTATGTACGTAGTCAGTGTACAGTAAGGACGTATGCACGTAGTCAGTGTACAGTAAGGACGTATGCACGTAGTCAGTGTACAGTAAGGACGTATGGACGTAGTCAGTGTACAGTAAGGACGTATGCACGTAGTCAGGGTACAGTAAGGACGTATGCACGTAGTCAGGGTACAGTAAGGACGTATGCACGTAGTCAGGGTACAGTAAGGACGTATGCACGTAGTCAGGGTACAGTAAGGACGTATGTACGTAGTCAGGGTACAGTAAGGACGTATGCACGTAGTCAGTGTACAGTAAGGACGTATGGACGTAGTCAGTGTACAGTAAGGACGTATGGACGTAGTCAGTGTACAGTAAGGACGTATGCACGTAGTCAGGGTACAGTAAGGGTGTATGCACGTAGTCAGGGTACAGTAAGGACGTATGTACGTAGTCAGGGTACAGTAAGGACGTATGTACGTAGTCAGTGTACAGTAAGGACGTATGCACGTAGTCAGGGTACAGTAAGGACGTATGCACGTAGTCAGGGTACATTAAGGACGTATGCACGTAGTCAGGGTACAGTAAGGACGTATGGACGTAGTCAGCGTACAGTAAGGACGTATGTACGTAGTCAGTGTACAGTAAGGACGTATGTACGTAGTCAGGGTACAGTAAGGACGTATGCACGTAGTCAGGGTACAGTAAGGACGTATGTACGTAGTCAGTGTACAGTAAGGACGTATGCACGTAGTCAGTGTACAGTAAGGACGTATGCACGTAGTCAGTGTACAGTAAGGACGTATGGACGTAGTCAGTGTACAGTAAGGACGTATGGACGTAGTCAGTGTACAGTAAGGACGTATGCACGTAGTCAGGGTACAGTAAGGACGTATGCACGTAGTCAGGGTACATTAAGGACGTATGCACGTAGTCAGGGTACAGTAAGGGCGTATGCACGTAGTCAGGGTACAGTAAGGACGTATGCACGTAGTCAGGGTACAGTAAGGACGTATGCACGTAGTCAGTGTACAGTAAGGACGTATGCACGTAGTCAGTGTACAGTAAGGACGTATGCACGTAGTCAGGGTACAGTAAGGACGTATGCACGTAGTCAGGGTACAGTAAGGACGTATGCACGTAGTCAGGGTACAGTAAGGACGTATGCACGTAGTCAGGGTACAGTAAGGACGTATGCACGTAGTCAGGGTACAGTAAGGACGTATGCACGTAGTCAGTGTACAGTAAGGACGTATGGACGTAGTCAGTGTACAGTAAGGACGTATGGACGTAGTCAGTGTACAGTAAGGACGTATGCACGTAGTCAGGGTACAGTAAGGGCGTATGCACGTAGTCAGGGTACAGTAAGGACGTATGGACGTAGTCAGTGTACAGTAAGGACGTATGTACGTAGTCAGTGTACAGTAAGGACGTATGCACGTAGTCAGGGTACAGTAAGGACGTATGCACGTAGTCAGGGTACAGTAAGGACGTATGTACGTAGTCAGTGTACAGTAAGGACGTATGCACGTAGTCAGTGTACAGTAAGGACGTATGGACGTAGTCAGTGTACAGTAAGGACGTATGGACGTAGTCAGTGTACAGTAAGGACGTATGCACGTAGTCAGTGTACAGTAAGGACGTATGCACGTAGTCAGGGTACAGTAAGGACGTATGTACGTAGTCAGTGTACAGTAAGGACGTATGCACGTAGTCAGTGTACAGTAAGGACGTATGCACGTAGTCAGTGTACAGTAAGGACGTATGGACGTAGTCAGTGTACAGTAAGGACGTATGGACGTAGTCAGGGTACAGTAAGGACGTATGCACGTAGTCAGGGTACAGTAAGGACGTATGTACGTAGTCAGGGTACAGTAAGGACGTATGCACGTAGTCAGGGTACAGTAAGGACGTATGTACGTAGTCAGGGTACAGTAAGGACGTATGCACGTAGTCAGTGTACAGTAAGGACGTATGGACGTAGTCAGTGTACAGTAAGGACGTATGGACGTAGTCAGTGTACAGTAAGGACGTATGCACGTAGTCAGGGTACAGTAAGGGCGTATGCACGTAGTCAGGGTACAGTAAGGACGTATGTACGTAGTCAGGGTACAGTAAGGACGTATGCACGTAGTCAGTGTACAGTAAGGACGTATGTACGTAGTCAGTGTACAGTAAGGACGTATGGACGTAGTCAGTGTACAGTAAGGATGTAGTCAGGGTACAGTAAGGACGTATGGACATAGTCAGTGTACAGTAAGGACGTATGGACGTAGTCAGGGTACAGTAAGGATGTAGTCAGGGTACAGTAAGGACGTATGGACGTAGTCAGTGTACAGTAAGGACGTATGGACGTAGTCAGTGTACAGTAAGGACGTATGGACGTAGTCAGTGTACAGTAAGGACGTATGCACGTAGTCAGTGTACAGTAAGGACGTATGCACGTAGTCAGGGTACAGTAAGGACGTATGTACGTAGTCAGTGTACAGTAAGGATGTATGCACGTAGTCAGTGTACAGTAAGGACGTATGCACGTAGTCAGTGTACAGTAAGGACGTATGGACGTAGTCAGTGTACAGTAAGGACGTATGGACGTAGTCAGGGTACAGTAAGGACGTATGCACGTAGTCAGGGTACAGTAAGGACGTATGTACGTAGTCAGGGTACAGTAAGGACGTATGCACGTAGTCAGGGTACAGTAAGGACGTATGTACGTAGTCAGGGTACAGTAAGGACGTATGCACGTAGTCAGTGTACAGTAAGGACGTATGGACGTAGTCAGTGTACAGTAAGGACGTATGGACGTAGTCAGTGTACAGTAAGGACGTATGCACGTAGTCAGGGTACAGTAAGGGCGTATGCACGTAGTCAGGGTACAGTAAGGACGTATGTACGTAGTCAGGGTACAGTAAGGACGTATGCACGTAGTCAGTGTACAGTAAGGACGTATGTACGTAGTCAGTGTACAGTAAGGACGTATGGACGTAGTCAGTGTACAGTAAGGATGTAGTCAGGGTACAGTAAGGACGTATGGACATAGTCAGTGTACAGTAAGGACGTATGGACGTAGTCAGGGTACAGTAAGGATGTAGTCAGGGTACAGTAAGGACGTATGGACGTAGTCAGTGTACAGTAAGGACGTATGGACGTAGTCAGTGTACAGTAAGGACGTATGTACGTAGTCAGTGTACAGTAAGGATGTATGTACGTAGTCAGGGTACAGTAAGGACGTATGCACGTAGTCAGGGTACAGTAAGGACGTATGTACGTAGTCAGTGTACAGTAAGGACGTATGCACGTAGTCAGTGTACAGTAAGGACGTATGCACGTAGTCAGTGTACAGTAAGGACGTATGGACGTAGTCAGTGTACAGTAAGGACGTATGGACGTAGTCAGTGTACAGTAAGGACGTATGCACGTAGTCAGGGTACAGTAAGGACGTATGCACGTAGTCAGGGTACATTAAGGACGTATGCACGTAGTCAGGGTACAGTAAGGGCGTATGCACGTAGTCAGGGTACAGTAAGGACGTATGCACGTAGTCAGGGTACAGTAAGGACGTATGCACGTAGTCAGTGTACAGTAAGGACGTATGCACGTAGTCAGTGTACAGTAAGGACGTATGGACGTAGTCAGTGTACAGTAAGGACGTATGGACGTAGTCAGTGTACAGTAAGGACGTATGCACGTAGTCAGTGTACAGTAAGGACGTATGGACGTAGTCAGTGTACAGTAAGGACGTATGGACGTAGTCAGTGTACAGTAAGGACGTATGGACGTAGTCAGGGTACAGTAAGGACGTATGCACGTAGTCAGGGTACAGTAAGGACGTATGTACGTAGTCAGTGTACAGTAAGGACGTATGCACGTAGTCAGTGTACAGTAAGGACGTATGCACGTAGTCAGTGTACAGTAAGGACGTATGGACGTAGTCAGTGTACAGTAAGGACGTATGGACGTAGTCAGTGTACAGTAAGGACGTATGCACGTAGTCAGGGTACAGTAAGGACGTATGCACGTAGTCAGGGTACAGTAAGGACGTATGCACGTAGTCAGGGTACAGTAAGGACGTATGCACGTAGTCAGGGTACAGTAAGGACGTATGGACGTAGTCAGTGTACAGTAAGGACGTATGGACGTAGTCAGTGTACAGTAAGGACGTATGCACGTAGTCAGGGTACAGTAAGGGTGTATGCACGTAGTCAGGGTACAGTAAGGACGTATGTACGTAGTCAGGGTACAGTAAGGACGTATGTACGTAGTCAGTGTACAGTAAGGACGTATGGACGTAGTCAGGGTACAGTAAGGATGTAGTCAGGGTACAGTAAGGACGTATGGACATAGTCAGTGTACAGTAAGGACGTATGGACGTAGTCAGGGTACAGTAAGGATGTAGTCAGGGTACAGTAAGGACGTATGGACGTAGTCAGTGTACAGTAAGGACGTATGGACGTAGTCAGTGTACAGTAAGGACGTATGCACGTAGTCAGTGTACAGTAAGGATGTATGTACGTAGTCAGGGTACAGTAAGGACGTATGCACGTAGTCAGGGTACAGTAAGGACATATGTACGTAGTCAGTGTACAGTAAGGACGTATGTACGTAGTCAGTGTACAGTAAGGACGTATGCACGTAGTCAGTGTACAGTAAGGACGTATGCACGTAGTCAGTGTACAGTAAGGACGTATGGACGTAGTCAGTGTACAGTAAGGACGTATGCACGTAGTCAGGGTACAGTAAGGACATATGCACGTAGTCAGGGTACAGTAAGGACGTATGTACGTAGTCAGGGTACAGTAAGGACGTATGCACGTAGTCAGGGTACAGTAAGGATGTATGTACGTAGTCAGGGTACAGTAAGGACGTATGGACGTAGTCAGTGTACAGTAAGGACGTATGGACGTAGTCAGGGTACAGTAAGGATGTAGTCAGGGTACAGTAAGGACGTATGGACGTAGTCAGTGTACAGTAAGGACGTATGGACGTAGTCAGGGTACAGTAAGGATGTAGTCAGGGTACAGTAAGGACGTATGGACGTAGTCAGGGTACAGTAAGGACGTATGGACGTAGTCAGTGTACAGTAAGGACGTATGGACGTAGTCAGGGTACAGTAAGGATGTAGTCAGGGTACAGTAAGGACGTATGGACGTAGTCAGTGTACAGTAAGGACGTATGGACGTAGTCAGTGTACAGGAAGGACGTATGGACGTAGTCAGTGTACAGTAAGGACGTATGCACGTAGTCAGTGTACAGTAAGGACGTATGCACGTAGTCAGTGTACAGTAAGGACGTATGGACGTAGTCAGTGTACAGTAAGGACGTATGCACGTAGTCAGGGTACAGTAAGGACATATGCACGTAGTCAGGGTACAGTAAGGACGTATGTACGTAGTCAGGGTACAGTAAGGACGTATGCACGTAGTCAGGGTACAGTAAGGATGTATGTACGTAGTCAGGGTACAGTAAGGACGTATGGACGTAGTCAGTGTACAGTAAGGACGTATGGACGTAGTCAGGGTACAGTAAGGATGTAGTCAGGGTACAGTAAGGACGTATGGACGTAGTCAGGGTACAGTAAGGACGTATGGACGTAGTCAGGGTACAGTAAGGACGTATGGACGTAGTCAGTGTACAGTAAGGATGTAGTCAGGGTACAGTAAGGACGTATGGACGTAGTCAGTGTACAGTAAGGACGTATGGACGTAGTCAGGGTACAGTAAGGACGTATGGACGTAGTCAGTGTACAGTAAGGATGTAGTCAGTGTACAGTAAGGACGTATGGACGTAGTCAGTGTACAGTAAGGACGTATGGACGTAGTCAGGGTACAGTAAGGACGTATGGACGTAGTCAGTGTACAGTAAGGATGTAGTCAGGGTACAGTAAGGACGTATGGACGTAGTCAGTGTACAGTAAGGACGTATGGACGTAGTCAGTGTACAGTAAGGACGTATGGACGTAGTCAGGGTACAGTAAGGACGTATGGACGTAGTCAGTGTACAGTAAGGATGTAGTCAGGGTACAGTAAGGACGTATGGACGTAGTCAGTGTACAGTAAGGACGTATGGACGTAGTCAGGGTACAGTAAGGACGTATGGACGTAGTCAGTGTACAGGAAGGACGTGCCACGCCTGAGCACACACTCCAGTGTCCGATTCAAGCTCTGGGCATCTCTTTGGTACTCTCAGCCGTATCTCTTGCTCCAGCTATAGGTCAGTGCTGATTACTAGTGATGACGGCTGTGTGTGCAGATAGAACATGTGTTTACAATTAGGAGCAACAGTAAAAATGTATTTTATGCCCAGTAAACCTTCATAACGTCCTAATAAATCTAGAAAGAAAAACACTTTTATATTTTTCAATGTTTAATCATTATTACCTATATATTATATATATATATATTATTGATAGGTGACATAAGATGAATTTTTTTTTTCTGTTTGTTCTTTTGTGACTTTATATTCCACATGTATATTGGAGGTATCCTGCAGTGTGATGTCTGTTAGAGCAGAACAGACCTAGACCCGTATTCATCACCAGACGTATCTTCAAATCCGCTGCTTGTTGAGTTCAGCAGTGCGTATGTCTGATTTTCATTGCGCTCATTATGTGTCCCTTAATGAATCTGGCCCCTTGTGTCCACCAGGTCCCTCGAGGCCCTAACTGGCATCCATCGTGTCCATGACTCCCTGCCACCACACCCAACCACGATGACCATGAGGAGGACATGTGTGGTGCCCTGCAGCTACATCTATAGCATCACAAATAGGATGACATTATCTCTACAGAGCGCATTCTACTCCATCTAATCCGCTGCTCTGTGGAGGGAGGAGGGGGCTGTAAAAGGCTGTGGTGAGTGTAGGACGAAACACAGGGCGGACAATGGAGAAAGAGGATGGGCTCATGGAGAGAAATGTAAGCGGGAAGAAGGATATCAACATGGAAATGTACACTATATTGTACTGATGACACTAGAATGCTCTCTATATATCGTACAGCGGACACTAGGATGCTCTCTGTATTGTATATTGGTCACTAAGATGTTCTCTGTATTGTATATCGGTCACTAGGATGCTCTCTGTATTGTATGGTGGTCACAGGAATGCTATCTATATTGTAATTATCTATATTGTATGGTGGTCACTAGGAATGCTCTCTGTATTGTATGATGGTCACTAGGATTCTCTCTGTAGTAGATGTCGGTCACTCGGCTGTTCTCTATATTGCATATCTGTCATTAGGATGTTCTGTGTATTGTATATTGGTCACTAAGATGTTCTCTGTATTGTATATTGGTCACTAGGATGCTCTCTGTATTGTATGGTGGTCACTAGGATTCTCTCTGTAGTAGATGTCGGTCACTCGGCTGTTCTCTATATTGCATATTACATTGTGGAGCACTGGTAGAAGAGCCTGGGCCACTGGCTTGTGTTTGATCCCACCCATCCCCCTTTCCCAGCGACAAGTTGCCAGCCAGGACCTGCAGTCACCAGTGTCAAATACAGCAGAGAGGTCCAGGAGAATTAGAAGGGAGTAGTGGCCTTTAGATCTAGCTGTGATCTAATCATTGATGACACTGGTCAGTGCTGTGTCTATGGAGCCTAATATGGGACACGGATATGGTAGAAAATGAGGGGACATGATGGGAAAGATGGGACATTGAACATGATAGTACATGATAGGATGTGGAGGAACAATATGACCATGGTGAGACATAATAGGAAAGATGACACACAGGGCATGTCAGGACATTGTAGGAAAGATGAGACACAGGATTTGTTAGGACATGATAGGATGAGGGACAATATGACCATGGCGGGACGTGATATGACAGATAGGACATGAAAGGATGGATAAGACATGGTGGGATGGATAAGACATGGTGGGATGGATAGGACATGATGGGACACATGGTGGGATGGATAGGACATGATGGGACGCATGGTGGGATGGATAGGACATGCAGGGACATGGTGGGATTTATAGGACATGATGGGACACATGATGGAATGGATAGGACATGCAGGGACATGGTGGGATGGATAGGACATGATGGGACACATGGTAGGATGGATAGGACATGATGGGACACATGGTGGGATGGATAGGACATGATGGGACACATGATGGGATGGATAGGACATGCAGGGACATGGTGGGATGACTAGGACATGATGGGACACATGATGGAATGGATAGGACATGCAGGGACATGGTGGGATGGATAGGACATGATGGGACACATGGTAGGATGGATAGGACATGATGGGACACATGGTGGGATGGATAGGACATGATGGGACACATGATGGGATGGATAGGACATGCAGGGACATGGTGGGATGAATAGGACATGATGGGACACATGGTGGGATGGATAGGACATGATGGGACACATGATGGGATGGATAGGACATGCATGGACATGGTGGGATGGATAGGACATGATTGGACACATGGTGGGATGGATAGGACATGATGGGACACATGGTGGGATGGATAGGACATGATGGGACACATGATGGGATGGATAGGACATGCAGGTACATGGTGGGATGAATAGGACATGATGGGACATATGGTGGGATGGATAGGACATGCAGGGACATGGGATTTGTTAGGACATGATAGGATGAGGGACAATATGACCATGGCGGGACGTGATATGACAGATAGGACATGAAAGGATGGATAAGACATGGTGGGATGGATAAGACATGGTGGGATGGATAGGACATGATGGGACACATGATGGGATGGATAGGACATGATGGGACACATGATGGGATGGATAGGACATGCAGGGACATGGTGGGATGAATAGGACATGATGGGACACATGGTGGGATGGATAGGACATGATGGGACACATGATGGGATGGATAGGACATGCAGGGACATGGTGGGATGAATAGGACATGATTGCACACATGGTGGGATAGATAGGACATGATGGGACATATGGTGGGATGGATAGGACATGATGGGACACATGGTGGGATGGATAGGACATGATGGGACACATGATGGGATGGATAGGACATGATGGGACACATGGTGGGATGGATAGGACATAATTGGACACATGGTGGGATGGATAGGACATGATGGGACACATGGTGGGATGGATATGACATGATGGGACACATGATGGGATGGATAGGACATGCAGGGACATGGTGGGATGAATAGGACATGATTGGACACATGGTGGGATAGATAGGACATGATGGGACACATGGTGGGATGGATAGGACATGATGGGACACATGATGGGATGGATAGGACATGCAGGGACATGGTGGGATGAATAGGACATGATGGGACACATGGTGGGATGGATAGGACATAATTGGACACATGGTGGGATGGATAGGACATGCAGGGACATGGGATTTTTTAGGACATGATAGGATGAGGGACAATATGACCATGGCGGGACGTGATATGACAGATAGGACATGAAAGGATGGATAAGACATGGTGGGATGGATAAGACATGGTGGGATGGATAGGACATGATGGGACACATGATGGGATGGATAGGATATGCAGGGGCATGGTGGGATGGATAGGACATGATGGGACACATGGTGGGATGGATAGGACATGATGGGACACATGGTGGGATGGATAGGACATGATGGGACACATGATGGGATGGATAGGACATGCAGGGACATGGTGGGATGGATAGGACATGATGGGACACATGGTAGGATGGATAGGACATGATGGGACACATGGTGGGATGGATAGGACATGATGGGACACATGATGGGATGGATAGGACATGCAGGGACATGGTGGGATGAATAGGACATGATGGGACACATGGTGGGATGGATAGGACATGATGGGACACATGGTGGGATGGATAGGACATGATGGGACACATGGTAGGATGGATAGGACATGGTGGGATGGATAGGTCATGATGGGACACATGGTAGGATGGATAGGTCATGGTGGGATGGATAAGCCATGGTTGGATATGGTAGGATGGATAGGACATGATGGGACACATGGTGGGATGGATAGGACATGGTGGGATGGATAGGTCATGATGGGACACATGGTGGGATGGATAGGACATGGTAGGATGGATAGGTCATGGTGGGATGGATAGGTCATGATGAGATAGATAGGACATGATGGGCAAGAAGCAGGTGTTACATCTATGAGCATTTCTTGCTGGTCATACTCACTTTTTGTTCAGCTCCTTTACATTCTGTGGGAAAGAAGAGATGACAATTGAGATACTCAGTATCACTCTATGACTGTGTTCTTCCTGCTATGGGCTGACTACAATCTGTATGGTAACCTGTTGTTTTTCTATTCTATTCCCAAAATCTGCAAAACACTCCCAGCACCACTGTCATTGCTGTACCTATTGATCTGCAAGTTATCCATTTCCCTGGTTCTTTAATACTGATATCTGATTGCCCCTCTCTAAGAGAAGTACTGTACAGATGAGTCTGTAACCCAGGGGTTCAGTCAGAGGGACTGATGGGGCACATAACTCAGGGGTGCAGTCAGAGGGACAGATGAGGCACATAACTCAGGGGTGCAGTCAGAGGATCACATAACCCAGGGGTGCAGTCACAGGGGAAGATGGGCCCGTAACCCAGGGGTGCAGTCAGAAGGACAGTGGGGGTACATAACTCAGGGGTGCAGTCAGAAGGACAGATGGGGCACATAACTCAGGGGTGCAGTCAGAGGGACAGATGGGGCACATAACTCAGAGGTGCAGTCAGAGGGACAGTTGGGGCACATAACTCAGGGGTGCAGTCAGAGGGACAGATGGGGCACATAACTCAGGGGTGCAGTCAGAGGGACAGATGGGGCACATAGGGTGCAGTCAGAGGGACAGATGGGGCACATAACCCAGGGGTGCAGTCAGAGGGACAGATGGGGCACATAACTCAGGGGTGCAGTCAGAGGGACAGATGGAGCACATACCTCAGGGGTGCAGTCAGAGGGACAGATGGGGCACATAACTCAGGGGTGCAGTCAGAGGATCACATAACTCAGGGGTGCAGTCAGAGGGACAGTTGGGGCACATAAGTCAGGGGTGCAGTCAGAGGGACAGTGGGGGCACATAACTCAGGGGTGCAGTCAGAGGGGCAGTGGGGGCACACAACTCAGGGGTGCAGTCAGAGGGACAGTGGGGGCACATAACTCAGGGGTGCAGTCTGAGGTACAGATGGCACACATAATTCGGGGGGTGCAGTCAGAGGATCACATAACTCAGGGGTGCAGTCAGAGGGACAGTGGGGGCACATAACTCAGGGGTGCAGTCAGAGGATCACATAACTCAGGGGTGCAGTCAGAGGGACAGATGGGGCACATAACTCAGGGGTGCAGTCTGAGGTACAGATGGCACACAAAATTGGGGGGTGCAGTCAGAGGATCA
This sequence comes from Mixophyes fleayi, assembly GCF_038048845.1. Taxonomy (NCBI): domain Eukaryota; kingdom Metazoa; phylum Chordata; class Amphibia; order Anura; family Limnodynastidae; genus Mixophyes; species Mixophyes fleayi. The sequence goes on along the minus strand of NC_134404.1, from coordinate 1,848,293 downwards.
CATAACTCAGGGGTGCAGTCAGAGGTACAGATGGGGCACATAATCCGGGGGTGCAGTCAGAGGATCATATAACCCAGGGGTGCAGTCAGTGGATCACATAACCCAGGGGTGCAGTCAGAGGTACAGATGTGGCACATAACTCAGGGGTGCAGTCTGAGGTACAGATGGTGCACATAATTCGGGGGTGCAGTCAGAGGATCACATAACTCAGGAGTGCAGTCAGAGGGACAGATGGGGCACATAAATCGTGGGTGCAGTCAGAGGGACAGATGGGGCACATAACTCAGGGGTGCAGTCAGTGGATCACATAACTCAGGGGTGCAGTCAGAGGATCATATAACCCAGGGGTGCAGTCAGTGGATCACATAACCCAGGGGTGCAGTCAGAGGTACAGATGGGGCACATAACTCAGGGGTGCAGTCTGAGGTACAGATGGGGCACATAATTCGGGGGTGCAGTCAGAGGGACAGATGGGGCACATAACTCAGGGGTGCAGTCAGAGGATCACATAACTCAGGAGTGCAGTCGGAGGGACAGATGGGGCACATAAATCGTGGGTGCAGTCAGAGGGACAGATGGGGCACATAAATCGTGGGTGCAGTCAGAGGGACAGATGGGGCACATAACTCAGGGGTGCAGTCAGAGGGACAGATGGGGCACATAACTCAGGGGTGCAGTCAGAGGGACAGATGGGGCACATAAATCGTGGGTGCAGTCAGAGGGACAGATGGGGCACATAAATCGTGGGTGCAGTCAGAGGGACAGATGGGGCACATAACTCAGGGGTGCAGTCAGAGGATCACATAACTCAGGGGTGCAGTCAGTGGATCACATAACTCAGGGGTGCAGTCAGAGGATCATATAACCCAGGGGTGCAGTCAGTGGATCACATAACCCAGGGGTGCAGTCAGAGGTACAGATGGGGCACATAACTCAGGGGTGCAGTCTGAGGTACAGATGGGGCACATAATTCGGGGGTGCAGTCAGAGGGACAGATGGGGCACATAACTCAGGGGTGCAGTCAGAGGATCACATAACTCAGGAGTGCAGTCGGAGGGACAGATGGGGCACATAAATCGTGGGTGCAGTCAGAGGGACAGATGGGGCACATAACTCAGGGGTGCAGTCAGAGGATCACATAACTCAGGAGTGCAGTCGGAGGGACAGATGGGGCACATAACCCAGGGGTGCAGTCAGAGGGACAGATGGGGCACATAACTCAGGGGTGCAGTCAGAGGATCACATAACTCAGGAGTGCAGTCGGAGGGACAGATGGGGCACATAACCCAGGGGTGCAGTCAGAGGGACAGATGGGGCACATAACTCAGGGGTGCAGTCAGAGGGACAGATGGGGCACATAACTCAGGGGTGCAGTCAGAGGGACAGATGGGGCACATAAATCGTGGGTGCAGTCAGAGGGACAGATGGGGCACATAAATCGTGGGTGCAGTCAGAAAGACAGATGGGGCACATAAATCGTGGGTGCAGTCAGAGGGACAGATGGGGCACATAACTCAGGGGTGCAGTCAGAGGGACAGATGGGGCACATAAATCGTGGGTGCAGTCAGAGGGACAGATGGGGCACATAAATCGTGGGTGCAGTCAGAGGGACAGATGGGGCACATAACTCAGGGGTGCAGTCAGAGGGACAGATGGGGCACATAACTCAGGGGTGCAGTCAGAGGGACAGATGGGGCACATAAATCGTGGGTGCAGTCAGAGGGACAGATGGGGCACATAAATCGTGGGTGCAGTCAGAGGGACAGATGGGGCACATAACTCAGGGGTGCAGTCAGAGAATCACATAACTCAGAGGTGCAGTCAGAGGGACAGATGGGGCACATAACTCAGGGGTGCAGTCAGAGGATCACATAACCCAGGGGTGCAGTCAGAGTACACTGCAGGTCTATTTAGGTTCCTATGGTCCCACCTGCAGAAAAGCGGCCATCTGTGGCTCATCCATGGACTGTATGGCTGTTTCCACTAGTTTGGAGGTGACCTCCAGGTGGTCCCCATGTTTGCGGATCAGTCCCCTCACATACTGCAGCTTCTCCTCTTGCTGCCGTGTGATAATCTGTAATAATTCCTTCTTACGCTCCTCCAGGATGTTATATAGGGAGTCAAATCTCTGGCTGACGTGCTGCTTCTGCCTGCGACTGTTATCCTGTAACCAAGAGAGGGTATATTATCATACAGGGGGTATGTGGTATGTAACATTATCATACAGGGGGTATGTGGTATGTAACATTATCATACAGGGGGTATGTGGTATGGGACATTATCATACAGGGGGTATGTGGTATGTAACATTATCATACAGGGGGTATGCGGTATGGGACATTATCATACAGGGGGTATGTGGTATGGGACATTATCATACAGGGGGTATGTGGTATGTAACATTATCATACAGGGGGTATGTGGTATGTAACATTATCATACAGGGGGTATGCGGTATGTAACATTATCATACAGGGGGTATGTGGTATGGGACATTATCATACAGGGGGTATGTGGTATGTAACATTATTATATAGGGGGTATGCGGTATGTAACATTATTATATAGGGGGTATGTGGTATGTAACATTATTATATAGGGGGTATGTGGTATGTAACATTATTATATAGGGGGTATGTGGTATGTAACATTATTATATAGGGGGTATGCGGTATGGGACATTATCATACAGGGGGTATGTGGTATGTAACATTATTATATAGGGGGTATGTGGTATGTAACATTATCATACAGGGGGTATGTGGTATGTAACATTATCATACAGGGGGTATGCGGTATGGGACATTATCATACAGGGGGTATGTGGTATGTAACATTATCATACAGGGGGTATGTGGTATGTAACATTATCATACAGGGGGTATGCGGTATGTAACATTATCATACAGGGGGTATGTGGTATGGGACATTATCATACAGGGGGTATGTGGTATGTAACATTATCATACAGGGGGTATGTGGTATGTAACATTATCATACAGGGGGTATGTGGTATGTAACATTATCATACAGGGGGTATGTGGTATGTAACATTATCATACAGGGGGTATGTGGTATGTAACATTATTATATAGGGGGTATGCGGTATGGGACATTATCATACAGGGGGTATGTGGTATGTAACATTATTATATAGGGGGTATGCGGTATGGGACATTATCATACAGGGGGTATGTGGTATGTAACATTATTATATAGGGGGTATGTGGTATGTAACATTATCATACAGGGGGTATGTGGTATGTAACATTATCATACAGGGGGTATGTGGTATGTAACATTATTATATAGGGGGTATGCGGTATGGGACATTATCATATAGGGGGTACGTATGACTGTATGAGGTACATAACATTATCATACAGGGGGTATGTATCACTGCATGGATATGTAACATTATTATATAAGGTAACAGCAACACTATATGATATGGTAGAATGTTATGGTGCTTCATCCCAGTGGATGACCTTAAGTAGTGGTCTCCCCTTAAAATTAACCCCTGGATCTCTTTTACCCAATGTGGGCAGCCAACCTGCCCCAACTGCTCTGTCTCCATGTACTGCCTGTCTGCTGCCCACCTGCCGCGACTGCTCTGTCTCCATGTACTGCCTGTCTGCTGCCCACCTGCCCCGACTGCTCTGTCTCCATGTACTGCCTGTCTGCTACCCACCTGCCCCGACTGATCTGTCTCCATGTACTACCTGTCTGCTGCCCACCTGCCCCGACTGATCTGTCTCCATGTACTACCTGTCTGCTGCCCACCTGCCCCGACTGCTCTGTCTCCATGTACTACCTGTCTGCTGCCCACCTGCCCCGACTGCTCTGTCTCCATGTACTACCTGTCTGCTGCCCACCTGCCCCGACTGCTCTGTCTCCATGTACTGCCTGTCTGCTGCCCATCTGCCCCGACTGATCTGTCTCCATGTACTGCCTGTCTGCTACCCACCTGCCCCGACTGATCTGTCTCCATGTACTGCCTGTCTGCTACCCACCTGCCCCGACTGCTCTGTCTCCATGTACTGCCTTGTCTGCTGCCCACCTGCCCCGACTGCTCTGTCTCTATGTTCTGCCTGTCTGCTGCCCACCTGCCCCGACTGCTCTGTCTCCATGTACTGCCTGTCTGCTGCCCACCTGCCCCGACTGCTCTGTCTCCATGTACTGCCTGTCTGCTGCCCACCTGCCCCGACTGCTCTGTCTCCATGTACTGCCTGTCTGCTGCCCACCTGCCCCGACTGATCTGTCTCCATGTACTGCCTGTCTGCTACCCACCTGCCCCGACTGCTCTGTCTCCATGTACTGCCTGTCTGCTGCCCACCTGCCCCGACTGATCTGTCTCCATGTACTACCTGTCTGCTGCCCACCTGTCCAGACTGCTCTGTCTCCATGTACTGCCTGTCTGCTGCCCACCTGCCCCGACTGCTCTGTCTCCATGTACTGCCTTGTCTGCTGCCCACCTGCCCCGACTGCTCTGTCTCCATGTACTACCTGTCTGCTGCCCACCTGCCCTGACTGCACTGTCTCCATGTACTGCCTGTCTGCTGCCCACCTGCCCCGAGTGCTCTGTCTCCATGTACTGCCTGTCTGCTGCCCACCTGCCCCGACTGCTCTGTCTCCATGTACTGCCTGTCTGCTGCCCACCTGCCCCGACTGCTCTGTCTCCATGTACTGCCTGTCTGCTGCCCACCTGCCCTGGCTGCTCTGTCTCCATGTACTACCTGTCTGCTGCCCACCTGTCCAGACTGCTCTGTCTCCGTGTACTGCCTGTCTGCTGCCCACCTGCCCTGACTGCTCTGTCTCCATGTACTGCCTTGTCTGCTGCCCACCTGCCCCGACTGCTCTGTCTCCATGTACTACCTGTCTGCTGCCCACCTGCCCCGACTGCTCTGTCTCCATGTACTACCTGTCTGCTGCCCACCTGCCCTGACTGATCTGTCTCCATGTACTACCTGTCTGCTGCCCACCTGCCCCGACTGCTCTGTCTCCATGTACTGCCTGTCTGCTACCCACCTGCCCCGACTGATCTGTCTCCATTTACTACCTGTCTGCTGCCCACCTGCCCCGACTGCTCTGTCTCCATGTACTACCTGTCTGCTGCCCACCTGCCCTGACTGATCTGTCTCCATGTACTACCTGTCTGCTGCCCACCTGCCCCGACTGCTCTGTCTCCATGTACTACCTGTCTGCTGCCCACCTGCCCCGACTGCTCTGTCTCCATGTACTGCCTGTCTGCTGCCCACCTGCCCAGACTTACCTGTCTCCATGTACTGCCTGTCTGCTGCCCACCTGCCCCGACTGCTCTGTCTCCATGTACTGCCTGTCTGCTACCCACCTGCCCCGACTGCTCTGTCTCCATGTACTGCCTGTCTGCTGCCCACCTGCCCCGACTGCTCTGTCTCCATGTACTGCCTGTCTGCTACCCACCTGCCCCGACTGATCTGTCTCCATGTACTACCTGTCTGCTGCCCACCTGCCCTGACTGATCTGTCTCCATGTACTACCTGTCTGCTGCCCACCTGCCCCGACTGCTCTGTCTCCATGTACTACCTGTCTGCTGCCCACCTGCCCCGACTGCTCTGTCTCCATGTACTGCCTGTCTGCTGCCCACCTGCCCAGACTGCTCTGTCTCCATGTGCTGCCTGTCTGCTGCCCACCTGCCCAGACTGCTCTGTCTCCATGTACTGCCTGTCTGCTACCCACCTGCCCCGACTGATCTGTCTCCATGTACTGCCTGTCTGCTACCCACCTGCCCTGACTGATCTGTCTCCATGTACTACCTGTCTGCTGCCCACCTGCCCCGACTGCTCTGTCTCCATGTACTGCCTTGTCTGCTGCCCACCTGCCCCGACTGCTCTGTCTCCATGTTCTGCCTGTCTGCTGCCCACCTGTCCAGACTGCTCTGTCTCCATGTCCTGCCTGTCTGCTGCCCACCTGCCCAGACTGACCTGTCTCCATGTCCTGCCTGTCTGCTGCCCACCTGCCCAGACTGCTCTCTCTCCATGTACTGCCTGTCTGCTGCCCACCTGTCCCGACTGCTCTGTCTCCATGTACTACCTGTCTGCTGCCCACCTGCCCCGACTGACCTGTCTCCATGTACTGCCTGTCTGCTGCCCACCTGCCCCGACTGCTCTGTCTCCATGTACTGCCTGTCTGCTGCCCACCTGCCCCGACTGCTCTGTCTCCATGTACTACCTGTCTGCTGCCCACCTGCCCCGACTGACCTGTCTCCATGTCCTGCCTTGTCTGCTGCCCACCTGCCCAGACTGCTCTGTCTCCATGTACTACCTGTCTGCTGCCCACCTGCCCCGACTGATCTGTCTCCATGTACTGCCTTGTCTGCTGCCCACCCTGCTTGGACTGAGTTGTCTACATGCATTATTTGGGTTATTACCCCAAGGTACCTGGCCATGACACAGCTTACATAGAAGAGAATATATAGATATACTGCTTTATTGATACTTACTTCAACACTTTTACAGATTTCCTCCATCTGTGTGATAATGGCCTGGATGCGATCATTACCGGCCACAAGCATGGCGATCCCATCGCTGAGGTCACTCTGTAGGAACATTCATGTCATGTGCATCACACCCTCTGTCTGCAGGACTCCAGATATACAACGGTACATCCTGGCATTTCATCTCCATGTCTGGTTCCAGCATATACTGTATGACTATCCAGAGATGTAACTACGCGTGTCGGCCCCCAGCAAAATTAGTAGGGGCCCCATGTATACTCAATGTACATTTTTATATAAGGCTTTGGCAGGGAAGGCGGCCCCCCCATCCGCGGCCCCTGGCGCGCTGTCACTCCTGCGACGCGGCCTTAATAATATATTTACTGGTAAAACATAATACACAGAACATGTTACCTGTTTCTCATAACTGTATTGGGGCTCTACATAATTATTAATATATTCAGTTCTTCAGTTTCCTTACAGGACACAATGCTGGTGCTGTGGCCTATACATAATATCTCTAAAGGCTTAAAGTGTCATTTGTAAACCTGAATTGTACAACACTACTGAGAACTACAAATAAGGTGAAATGAAGGTATATATAACACAAAATGCTCATTAGCAGTTACATTAACAACAAGTAGACGGGTATAACATGTAGCAAGATTGGTAACTCTCCTCCAACTTCCACTACACGTATGTAGCGGACATGTTATACATGAAGCACAGCTAATTGTGTGTAGTGTGAGATGACAATATACAGACACAGCTAGTTGTGTGTAGTGTGAGATGACAATATACAGACACAGCTAATTGTGTGTAGTGTGAGATGACAATATACAGACACAGCTAGTTGTGTGTAGTGTGAGATGACAATATACAGACACAGCTAGTTGTGTGTAGTGTGAGATGACAATATACAGACACAGCTAGTTGTGTGTAGTGTGAGATGACAATATACAGACACAGCTAGTTGTGTGTAGTGTGAGATGACAATATACAGACACAGCTAGTTGTGTGTAGTGTGAGATGACAATATACAGACACAGCTAGTTGTGTGTAGTGTGAGATGACAATATACAGACACAGCTAGTTGTGTGTAGTGTGAGATGACAATATACAGACACAGCTAGTTGTGTGTAGTGTGAGATGACAATATACAGACACAGCTAGTTGTGTGTAGTGTGAGATGACAATATACAGACACAGCTAGTTGTGTGTAGTGTGAGATGACAATATACAGACACAGCTAGTTGTGTGTAGTGTGAGATGACAATATACAGACACAGCTAGTTGTGTGTAGTGTGAGATGACAATATACAGACACAGCTAGTTGTGTGTAGTGTGAGATAACAATATACAGACACAGCTAGTTGTGTGTAGTGTGAGATGACAATATACAGACACAGCTAGTTGTGTGTAGTGTGAGATGACAATATACAGACACAGCTAGTTGTGTGTAGTGTGAGGTGACAATATACAGACACAGCTAGTCAGCTAGTTGTGTGTAGTGTGAGATGACAATATACAGACACAGCTAGTTGTGTGTAGTGTGAGATGACAATATACAGACACAGCTAGTTGTGTGTAGTGTGAGATGACAATATACAGACACAGCTAGTTGTGTGTAGTGTGAGATGACAATATACAGACACAGCTAGTTGTGTGTAGTGTGAGATGACAATATACAGACACAGCTAGTTGTGTGTAGTGTGAGATGACAATATACAGACACAGCTAGTTGTGTGTAGTGTGAGATGACAATATACAGACACAGCTAGTTGTGTGTAGTGTGTGATGACAATATACAGACACAGCTAGTTGTGTGTAGTGTGAGATGACAATATACAGACACAGCTAGTTTGTGTGTAGTGTGAGATGACAATATACAGACACAGCTAGTTGTGTGTAGTGTGTGATGACAATATACAGACACAGCTAGTTGTGTGTAGTGTGAGATGACAATATACAGACACAGCTAGTTGTGTGTAGTGTGAGATGACAATATACAGACACAGCTAGTTGTGTGTAGTGTGAGATGACAATATACAGACACAGCTAGTTGTGTGTAGTGTGAGATGACAATATACAGACACAGCTAGTTGTGTGTAGTGTGAGATGACAATATACAGACACAGCTAGTTGTGTGTAGTGTGAGATGACAATATACAGACACAGCTAGTTGTGTGTAGTGTGAGATGACAATATACAGACACAGCTAGGTGTGTAGTGTGGATGACAAAATACAGACACAGCTAGTTGTGTGTAGTGTGTGATGACAATATACAGACACAGCTAGTTGTGTGTAGTGTGAGATGACAATATACAGACACAGCTAGTTGTGTGTAGTGTGAGATGACAATATACAGACACAGCTAGTTGTGTGTAGTGTGAGATGACAATATACAGACACAGCTAGTTGTGTGTAGTGTGAGATAACAATATACAGACACAGCTAGTTGTGTGTAGTGTGAGATGACAATATACAGACACAGCTAGTTGTGTGTAGTGTGAGATGACAATATACAGACACAGCTAGTTGTGTGTAGTGTGTGATGACAATATACAGACACAGCTAGTTGTGTGTAGTGTGAGATGACATATACAGACACAGCTAGTTGTGTGTAGTGTGAGATGACAATATACAGACACAGCTAGTTGTGTGTAGTGTGTGATGACAATATACAGACACAGCTAGTTGTGTGTAGTGTGAGATGACAATATACTGACACAGCTAGTTAGTGTGTAGTGTGAGATGACAATATACAGACACAGCTAGTTGTGTGTAGTGTGAGATGACAATATACAGACACAGCTAGTTGTGTGTAGTGTGAGATGACAATATACAGACACAGCTAGTTGTGTGTAGTGTGAGATGACAATATACAGACACAGCTAGTTGTGTGTAGTGTGAGATGACAATATACAGACACAGCTAGTTGTGTGTAGTGTGAGATGACAATATACAGACACAGCTAGTTGTGTGTAGTGTGAGATGACAATATACAGACACAGCTAGTTGTGTGTAGTGTGTGATGACAATATACAGACACAGCTAGTTGTGTGTAGTGTGAGATGACAATATACAGACACAGCTAGTTGTGTGTAGTGTGAGATGACAATATACAGACACAGCTAGTTGTGTGTAGTGTGAGATGACAATATACAGACACAGCTAGTTGTGTGTAGTGTGAGATAACAATATACAGACACAGCTAGTTGTGTGTAGTGTGAGATGACAATATACAGACACAGCTAGTTGTGTGTAGTGTGAGATGACAATATACAGACACAGCTAGTTGTGTGTAGTGTGAGATGACAATATACAGACACAGCTAGGTGTGTGTAGTGTGAGATGACAATATACAGACACAGCTAGTTGTGTGTAGTGTGAGATGACAATATACAGACACAGCTAGTTGTGTGTAGTGTGAGATGACAATATACAGACACAGCTAGTTGTGTGTAGTGTGAGATGACAATATACAGACACAGCTAGTTGTGTGTAGTGTGAGATGACAATATACAGACACAGCTAGTTGTGTGTAGTGTGAGATGACAATATACAGACACAGCTAGTTGTGTGTAGTGTGAGATGACAATATACAGACACAGCTAGTTGTGTGTAGTGTGAGAATGACAATATACAGACACAGCTAGTTGTGTGTAGTGTGAGAATGACAATATACAGACACAGCTAGTTGTGTGTAGTGTGAGATGACAATATACAGACACAGCTAGGTGTGTGTAGTGTGAGATGACAATATACAGACACAGCTAGTTGTGTGTAGTGTGAGATGACAATATACAGACACAGCTAGTTGTGTGTAGTGTGAGATGACATATACAGACACAGCTAGGTGTGTGTAGTGTGAGATGACAATATACAGACACAGCTAGTTGTGTGTAGTGTGAGATGACAATATACAGACACAGCTAGTGTGTGTAGTGTGAGATGACAATATACAGACACAGCTAGTTGTGTGTAGTGTGAGATGACAATATACAGACACAGCTAGTTGTGTGTAGTGTGAGATGACAATATACAGACACAGATAGCTTGTGTGTAGTGTGAGATGACAATATACAGACACAGCTAGTTGTGTGTAGTGTGAAGATGACAATATACAGACACAGCTAGTTGTGTGTAGTGTGAGATGACAATATACAGACACAGCTAGTTGTGTGTAGTGTGAGATGACAATATACAGACACAGCTAGTTGTGTGTAGTGTGAGATGACAATATACAGACACAGCTAGTTGTGTGTAGTGTGAGATGAACAATATACAGACACAGCTAGTTGTGTGTAGTGTGAGATGACAATATACAGACACAGATAGTTGTGTGTAGTGTGAGATGACAATATACAGACACAGCTAGTTGTGTGTAGTGTGAGATGACAATATACAGACACAGCTAGTTGTGTGTAGTGTGAGATGACAATATACAGACACAGCTAGTTGTGTGTAGTGTGAGATGACAATATACAGACACAGCTAGGTGTGTGTAGTGTGAGATGACAATATACAGACACAGCTAGTTGTGTGTAGTGTGAGATGACAATATACAGACACAGCTAGTTGTGTGTAGTGTGAGATGACAATATACAGACACAGCTAGTTGTGTGTAGTGTGAGATGACATTATACAGACACAGCTAGTTGTGTGTAGTGTGAGATGACAATATACAGACACAGCTAGTTGTGTGTAGTGTGAGATGACAATATACAGACACAGCTAGTTGTGTGTAGTGTGAGATGACAATATACAGACACAGCTAGTTGTGTGTAGTGTGAGATGACAATATACAGACACAGCTAGTTGTGTGTAGTGTGAGGTGACAATATACAGACACAGCTAGTTGTGTGTAGTGTGAGATGACAATATACAGACACAGCTAGTTGTGTGTAGTGTGAGATGACAATATACAGACACAGCTAGTTGTGTGTAGTGTGAGATGACAATATACAGACACAGCTAGTTGTGTGTAGTGTGAGGTGACAATATACAGACACAGCTAGTTGTGTGTAGTGTGAGATGACAATATACAGACACATGCCTCCAGGGATGGGATGCTGAGTGCCACAGGTGATACCTTCTGTCTTTTGTAGATACTGGACAGTGGGGCCACCTCACAGTCCTTGTGGGCTCCAAAGACCTTACACATTGAACAGGTCGGGGTCTCACAGCTCAGGCAATAGATATTAATTTTCTCCTCCTCGTGCTCCTCACACATTAAGTGTTGTTCCGATTTGGTGTTCAGAGGCCTGGAAGAGAAAAAGAGCCCGACGTTCAGGAGAATCAGTCAGAAATCCCAGCATGGAGGAGAGTGTATGAGGCTGAGACCCTGTACTCATAGAGATCCATCACGGTGATACAATTATAGTACATAATATAGCTGCAGTATTATAATGAACCTCTCTACATCTTTGTGGCTGAATCATGTGGAAATAACTTATTGTAATTAATGGTGCAGGGCGCCTCTGTATATCATTGCAAAATGTTCTCATTTTTGATACTGTGTTGTTCTCTGTACTGGAAATGTAGTGACATGTTGAAGAAATTAGTCTTTTGTAACTTATCTAGAGGAAGTCCCCCATGCTAATTAGGCCTTTTCATCAGAGTGATCAGTTTAGTCTGAATGCAGAGCAGGAGTTTGTTACCTTTATCAGCTCTTGTTAGATAGAGGAACTACATGAATAACACTGGGTACACACTGCAGAGTTTTCAGCCAACTATTGGTTTATTCTAGTGATAGACGACCATTTGGCCCAATATCGCATTAACTTTATATTGATGAACTATTCGTCGTTTCATTTGATTGTTCAGCAGAACTATAAATCTCATTCCAACCTTCTTCCGATCCTGTAGTGTGTATGCGCTCACTCAACGGTCTGCCCAGAGGAACCTGTCACTGTGTCTGTCTTGATAAATGTAGTGAGTGCTGTAGGTGGAATAACTCGTCCGTTCGTTCTGAGACTGAATATTTTGTTTCAGAGTCACAGAAGCTAACGAAATATATAATGACATTGTGGAAAATTCAAAGTATATTTTGTGTATACCCAGCCTTAATCATTGTGACAGCAATGACCGACTACACTGCTCTTGGACCAGATGAAGAGCACAGATCTGAAGGTAAATCATGTATATTATGTACACATGAATCGGCAGATTGATTGGAACTTTCGGCAGATTGATTGGAACTTCAGTCATTTGTAAAATCGTTAGTGATAACAGAGTGGTCGAAAGTTTTTGCAGTGTGTATCCAGCCTAATGCAATCAGCAAATAGTTTAGGGAATCACAGATTGATGTGAATTTTGCTATGCTAAATTGCGCTAAATGCAAGAGAAATATTACATCCTGGTGGTAAACATTCAATGTAATATCTCAGAAATTGTGCTGCCATCTCTGAAGGGGGCTGGGTTACCTCCTGCCTGTGGCAGAATCTGTATAAAAGGATCCCTGTTTGACCATGCTATGTATTATTCCATCTGTAACTTCTGCAGATCACTAGTACCTCAAACTAGTGTGTAAGGACACTTGAGTTAATAAACAGCACTGTTCCAGATCCTGCTTTGATGCCTACTTACTTGCTGTAATTCCTGTGACCTACAGATTAGACCAATCCATTATCCTGCTGTTCTGTGGTTGGAATCCAGAATCTAGCACTACCGCTCTGCCTGCTACCTGCAGCTCTGACCAGTGTGATAGGCCAGGGGGAACCATCCACAGCAACCCTGATCTGAAGGCGAGAGGTCAGGGGTACCAGCCCAGGTGTAGCAGCAAGGGGGTACACTAGCAGCGACAGTTACCCAGAAGGAAGCGGTTCTAGGTGCTGGTGAAGGAGCCTATTGATGGCAGCAGAGCACCTCCTACAGCATTTAGAGGGGCGGTGTCAGGTTGACATAGGAGGTCCATCCTGTCACCGGCTGTATATACTGCTGTTACCCAGATCTATAACTTAAAAGAAAGAAAAATGCTTTCCACCTAGGCCTCAATTTTAACCAAATGAACCTAAAATGTTCATAAACTGCCCCCCCCTCAGTGTAGCGCCCTGGGCGGTCGCCCCTATAGCACAGCCCTAGTTACGGCCCTGCTGTCAGCTGTGTTATCTGCGCTTAGGCTCAATATATTGATTACATACTCAGCATTGACTACAGCAGCTATCATTCACACACAAGGCCCTAGGACGCCCTCCAATTAGATCCCTGGATGACACATGTACTGCCTGATATTACGTTACCTGGATGACTCCTGCTTGTAGATGTCTATAATATTTTCCACCAGCAGGTTCCGCTGCAGCCCATACACCCCGTGTCTGTCCAGGACGACCTCATGTCGACATGATGGGCACCTAAACCGTCCCCCGGATGACACGGTGCTGGAACCACGGGACTGCCATAGAGGATTCGAGGCCTATAGACATAGAGCAGGGACTGGGTCACAAATACATGTGTGGCTGGATCATGTAGAAATAATTTACTGTAGATATTTATTTTAATTATGGGTGCAGTATACTGTATATCATTGCAAATGTACTTTTTTTTATATTGGTATGTGTTTTGTATGGAAATATTAGAGACAGTATGTCATGTTTGAGTTTTGTAAGTTTTCTTTAGGAAATCCCAAGTAAGCATATGTGTGAAGCAGATGTGTTTTTTCAACTGTCTGGAGACAGGTAATCTCATGTTAATTAGACCTTTTCATCGCTGGGTAACTAACATATCTGCTGTGTACTCCCTATGCAAGTGATCACAGATGAATGTGAGTTTTGCAAGTAAAATTGCGTTAAAAGCAAGATTATAGAAATGTTATATCCTGAAGGTAAACATTCAATATAAACCCTCAGACGTAGTGGTGCCGCTAGCAGCAATGTAAGAAATTGTTAAACCCCTCCAGGCTGAGTTAAGTGCAGGCTGCGTGAAGCACTTGGACTGGTTAGAGGGGCAGGAGGCTGGATTACCTCCTGCCAGGGTATCTGTGTAAATCTGTATAAAAAGCGGACTGTTTGACCATGTAATGTAGTATTATACCATCTGTATTTCTGTATATCACTAGTACCTCAAACTAGTGTAACTGTCCTTATTAGGACTGGCTGAGCTAATAAACATCACAGCTTCAAGATCCTGCTCTGACGACTAGTTACCTCCTTTAATTCCTGTGACCTACAGATTAGACCCAAAATGTAATCTGTTATCGTGCTGTTCTGAGGTTTGGACCCAGCATCCAGTACCACCGCTCTGCCCGCTACTCAGCAGCTCTGGCCAGTGTGATAGGCCAGGGGGGAACCATCCACAGCAACTCTGATCTGAAGGAGGAGGTCAGGGGTACCAGCCCAGGTGCCCAGGGGGTACACTAGCAGCGAGAGTTACCTAGAAGGACGCGGCTCTAGGTGCCAGTGAAAGAGCCTAGTGGTGGCAGCAGGCTCCTCCTACTGCGGGTAGAGGGCACATTTGGGAGAAAGAAAAGGGGACGGCAACACAACAGACTGGGTAGCATAGGAGGTTCATACTTTCACAACATGTATTCTCTGTAACCCCAGACAAGTAACAGGTACTGAGATTTTAAATTATTTGTCCGTGACTGTTTTTGTCTATACCTGTTGGATGTATTTCCCAGTAATACTAGGACAGTATCCATTCTTATACCATATATAAGGAGAGAAAAGTAGAAAAAATAAGTGTATCTTGTAGGGACACGCCCTGGATGTATCCTGATGTATTTTAAAGAAATGTTAAATCTTTATTATTTATCCATTAAAATGAATTACTTGAAATATCCCTGATCCCCGTACAGCAAAATATTAAAATCAAATAGTGAAAATTGTGATGTTGTAATAAACTTGTGAGAGAGGAATCCTGGAATACTATACACACTCCTATAAAACTCATTTCTGAGGGAATTTAATGAATGTGAATATTATTAGATACAAGATATATTTAAAAATTACAAGGAGGCAAAACCCGTCATTGGTTATCACTCCATCACAATTTTCAGGGATATTTCAAGAAATTAATTTTAATAATAATAAATAAATAATAATAATGATAATTTATTCTAAATAAATAAATTAGGACACATTCTCGGAGCGCCCCTACAAAATATACTTTAAGGGATAGTACATAATCTCCCTCAGATGATCACATACCCAGCGTAGATTGGATGGAGTGTGACACAGTACAACTTCCTGACGTGCGTGCTGAATGTATCTCCCAGTAATACTAGGTCAGTATACATTCTTATTCATTATGTTAGGAGAGCTGCACAGTACAACTTCCTAATGTACATGTTGCGTGTATTTTATTCTTATATAAATATGAAATGATATAATTTTCTTATTATGTATGTAGGTAAACATGCACAATTATCTGAGTGGTATTTCTCATGATCCATTCTTATTCGGTAACATAACCTATAAATAAACATTGATGATAATTATAGAACGGTGAGACCTTTGGAAGAAAGAGATTAACCACTTGGAGAGTAGAATGAAGACTGCTGGGTATAGACCATTCGTCTTATTACTAAACACCTCACTGGATACAATTCATTGTGCTAGAAACATTGCTTGGCACATTACATATGGAAGGGTTCAGAATATATTCCCATATCTCCTGGAAGCTGGGAATCATTGCCTCATATATAAATTATTCTGTAACATTAACCCCATGTTCCAGTTGAGGTGAGCTTCATCTTGGAGATGTCAGTGTGCTACATGTGGGTAAAGCACGTTAGGAACGCCATATTCAGATTCCCACTGTTAAGTTTTGATCTGCTTTTAAATCTGTTTGTTACTGAGACCTGCTATGCCATTTAGGTGTGTCTCTGTCTGAGTGCTGATGGAAGACTTCACTTTATAAACTCTCACCCATCCTGCACTCATTGCTAGTGATAGTGTTACATGCTAGCTTCCTGTTTCCTGTATCTGCCTCCTATGTAATTCTGACTTTGCATCAAGCAGTTCCTGGCTCTGCATTCAGCTGTCTCTTAGTACCTGATACCTGGCTGTGCAGCTTATTGTATCTTGGTTCCTGATACATGCCCTTGCAGCTGCACACTATTCATATAGCTCTACACAGTTTCCCCAGGCATGGACTGCAGTGATTATCTCTGTTCATTTGCAGTAAAGACTGCTATATTCCTGCATTGCCACAAAGGCTGTTATATTACTGCATTGTCCCAAAGGCTGCTATATTCCTGCATTGCCACAAAGGCTGCTATATTCCTACATTACCACAAAAGCTGCTATATTTCTTCATTACCACAAAGGTTGCTGTATTCCTGCATTGTCACACAGACTGCTATATTCGTGCATTGCCACAAATGCTGTTAAATTCTTGCATTGTCACAAAGACTAATATTACTGCATTGCCACAAATACTGTTATATTCCTGCATTGCCACAAAGGCTGCTGTATTCCTGCATTGTCACAGAGGCTGGTATATTTCTGCATTGCTACAAATACTGTTATATTCCTGCATTACCTCAGAGTCCGTGTTTGCACGTCTTCTTTTGATTACTGTAGTATCCAGTGTGCATGTGCTCAGACCATCATTGCATGCGGTAAAATGCAATAAACTTCCTATTGTTTTTACTACAAAATTACCTCGTAATTACTTTGAATTCCTAACACCCACCTAGCCAAACAAACATGTCTGCTTCTAGTGATAGATCGCTTAACCTGAAGTCTTGACAGAGCTTTGCAGAAATAGGTTTTGCAAAGTGCCCACAAATGTTTAATGAACTCGTCACTACTGCGGAGAGATGTGAAACTATGCAACAGATGATGCAACAGATGATAAATCACTGGGGTTCCCGTCTAAAAAGGGTGTAAAGATAACCCAAACAGCCCTGTGAAGTGTACAGGAGGAGAAATAATAAGTGGTCCAGGTTATCCATGCTACTGCACTATGAACTTAGCTGCGGGGAAACCCCAATTGTTCCAGATGACCATCTACTTCACTCTTGTCCTAACAAGGCGGGAATAGACCAGGCCTAGGCATTGAAGAAGAGGTGCATCTAGGTCTTCAAATAGTCTCTTCCAGGAATTGTTTTGATTCTGGTTCAGGTCACCTATGGTTCCTATTCTACCTCTGTTCCAGCCATCTTAGACAGTGACACAGCCAGTAACTTCCTCAATGTGAAGTTCAGCCAGGCCCTTGGTATTCCTTCTGCTAAGTTGGAGTCAGGTATCATGGTCTGTGGTTTGGATGGTAACCCTTTGATTGGGGCTATGCAGCTCTTGGTGGGTAACCTCCATTCCAAAAACCTCTCTTTTCAATTGATCTCCTGCCCTTCTGTTCCCTTGATTCTGGGGCACCCCTGGCTCCAGCATCATAATCCACACATTGGAGTAAGGGGGAGATTATACGTTGGAGTGTGGCCTTCTCTGCAACCTGTCTGACCTTACCCCTTAGGGTCCTACAGCCTTGTCTAAAAAAGAGGTTCCATATCCTTACAGGGACTTCCAAGGTGAATTCTCCAAGAAGAAGGCAGATTCCCTTCCTCCTCATCGGGACTATGACTGTGCAAATAACATCATTCCTGGATCTAAGCTACCCAAAGGCAGATTGTATACAGCTACCATCCCTGAGACTAAAGCCAGTATGTGGAGGAAGTGTGAAAAAAGGTTGATTCCACCAGACTGTGACAAAGCAGCAAACTCCAAGAATTGCCTTAAGGCAGTGGTTCCCAAACTTTCTCAGTTCGAGGAACCCTTGGGGTCACCATAATCTTTCCAAGGCACCCCTAAGTCAAAATAGTTACCGGGTAGACCCATTTTTTAAGTAGTTGGGTCAAAATGATGTAAGATGTATTTAGGCCCCTTCACCATCACATTGTGCCCCTTCACCATATTACTCTGTCCCCCTCTTCGCCATCTCACACTGTGTCCCATTCTTCACCATCTCTCTCTGTCCTCCTTCAGCGTGTCTCTGTGCTCCCCTTCACTCTCCTTTACTTACCTTCTTTCCTGATGTCCTCTCTGCTGCTGCTGCTCACTGAGGCTGATGGACGTGATGACGTCACGCCTGGCAGTCAGTGAGAAGGATCCGGCGCTGGATGATTGCTAAGTTGCTTTTTTTTCTCTTTTTATTGCTAGGGCGATCGCGGCTCCCTTTGGGAACAGCTGGCTTAAGGAGACCACTAATTGTGATGTTCTGTTGCCTGTTATGATTCCTAGCATGAACTCCAGGAAAAACAAAAGTGTCTTAAACCAAAGTGTGTTTATTAAGGCAGAGATACTCGGGAAACCAATTAGTGTAGATAACTGTAAACAGAAACACAGTTCATAGAATTTGCAGGTTTCACTAGCAGAAATAACAGGTATACGCTGACACGGTGGCTCAGTGGTTAGCACTTCTGCCTCACAGCACTGGGGTCATGAGTTCAATTCCCGACCATGGCCTTATCTGTGTGGAGTCTGTATGTTGTCCCTGTGTTTGCGTGGGTTTCCTCCGGGTGCTCCGGTTTTCTCCCACACTCCAAAAAGAGACATACTGGTAGGTTAATTGGCTGCTATCTAAATTGACCCTAGTCTGTCTCTCTGTCTGTCTGTCTGTGTGTGAGTCTGTGTATCTATAAGGGAATTTAGACTGTAAGCTCCAATGGGCAGGGACTGATGTGAGTTCTCTGTACATCGCTGCGGAATAAGTGGCGCTTTATAAATGATATAAATGATGATGATGATGATGATAATACACAAAATAGGAAGAGGTGCTGAATTAGTTCATAGAAGCAACAGGTTCCGAGGAATAATTCAGATGACAATGTACAGTTCAAACGCAGGAACAAGGAGACAGAGTTACCCAATCTGCCGAGACACGAGGCTCCAGATGCTGGAAACCGGTATCAGAATTCCAGATAACCAGGAAGCATGAGGCAGTGGATGAATGAGATAGCCAAGAGGCATGAGGCATGGGGCACCGGATGAAAAGACAGGAGTCAGGATTCCAGATAGCCAAGAGGCATGAGGCACGGGGCACCAGATGAAGAGACAGGCATCACAGATGAAAGGCAGAATGAAATATCAGGCAAAGGGTCAGTCCAGTCAGCGATATACATAGTTGGGGTCACAAGTAATATGGTCACGGGTGGTCAGGTCACAGGCAGAGGTCAAACCGAGTATCTGACCAGAAAAGTATACACCATACTTTCCAACTTTTTCAGGTGCCCCTCCGGGAGTTCCCAGAGGGGTACGGACGGAGGGGGCGGGGCATAGAAAATCAAGTAATTTTATCCCCACCCTGTGATGTAATGTCATGAACGCGTCATTTTACAGTGGGGCCAAAATGACATGATTCCCTAAGAATCGCATCAATACTGCACTAATAGTGCCCATTTCACTAGGAAGTGGGCAGAGGCGTGAAGTTGCCCTACTCTCCTACCTGAAATTTGTGCGTCTCCTGGACATTCCGGGAGAGTTGGCAAGCATGGTATACACACAGGATTAGACAACCAGCCGCAGTCAGAAACAAACAATGTACTGCACAGGCTGCAGGGAAGGGCAGTCTTCTTAAAGGTCAGAGACAGGTGATAGCGTCCAGGAGTAAATGAGATTAACTCCTGCAGGTAGAAGAATGGACAGAGTACCACAGCGGCCCCTCTGGTAGTACAGAGGTACCGCAGGCTAGCTTCAATGTAATGGCAGAGTCCTAACATTGCCCCTATTTGTACTATAATACTGTGGCTGTAAACCTTTTCATAAGCGTATAGTGCTACTGGTGGCTATTCTCAAATACATACTTCATTTTCTATGATTTTTGTCTGGGTGTAAAAATACTCTCTGTGGTAAAGGGGTGGGCTGAGAAGTATCCTGGTAAGTATGGTCTTGGTGTGAGTCATTGCTGGGTAATCCCCGGTACACTCTCTGCCAGATGCTACAACTAAGAGCCTGATTCAGTATGTGGACAACACAACCAGCTCTGCTGTTACTGTCTGCCGGTCACTACATTGACTCCCCGTTGCCTACAGCATTCAGTATATACTCATCTTCACCTACAGAGCATCCAGCCAAACCCCCCCACCCCACTCATCACCAACGTGTCTCATCCCACACTAATCCCCTTCCCTCCGCTCTGCCACCGACCGCCGTCACACTACCTCACTGATCACCTCTTCCCACCCCCCCCCACTCATCACCAACCTCATCTCAGGCCACACTAATCCCCTTCCCTCCGCTCTGCCACTGATCACCTATTCCCACCCCTCCCCCCCACTCATCACCAACCTATCTCAGCCCACACTAATCCCCTTCCCTCCGCTCTGCCACCGACCGCCGTCACACTACCTCACTGATCACCTCTTCCCACCCCCCCCCACTCATCACCAACCTCATCTCAGCCCACACTAATCCCCTTCCCTCCGCTCTGCACCGACCGCCGCCACTACCTCACTGATCACCTCTTCCCACCCCCACCCCCCACTCATCACCAACCTATCTCAGGCCACACTAATCCCCTTCCCTCCGCTCTGCCACTGACCGCCGTCACACTACCTCACTGATCACCTCTTCCAACCCCCCCCACTCATCACCAACCTATCTCAGGCCACACTAATCCCCTTCCCTCCGCTCTGCCACTGACCGCCGTCACACTACCTCACTGATCACCTATTCCCACCCCTCCCCCCCACTCATCACCAACCTATCTCAGCCCACACTAATCCCCTTCCCTCCGCTCTGCCACCGACCGCCGTCACACTACCTCACTGATCACCTCTTCCCACCCCCCCCACTCATCACCAACCTCATCTCAGCCCACACTAATCCCCTTCCCTCCGCTCTGCACCGACCGCCGCCACTACCTCACTGATCACCTCTTCCCACCCCCACCCCCCACTCATCACCAACCTATCTCAGGCCACACTAATCCCCTTCCCTCCGCTCTGCCACTGACCGCCGTCACACTACCTCACTGATCACCTCTTCCCACCCCCCCCCACTCATCACCAACCTCATCTCAGCCCACACTAATCCCCTTCCCTCCGCTCTGCCACTGACCGCCGTCACACTACCTCACTGATCACCTCTTCCCACCCCCCCCCCACTCATCACCAACCTCATCTCAGCCCACACTAATCCCCTTCCCTCCGCTCTGCCACCGACCGCCGTCACACTACCTCACTGATCACCTCTTCCCACCCCCCCCCCCACTCATCACCAACCTATCTCAGCCCACACTAATCCCCTTCCCTCCGCTCTGCCACTGACCGCCGTCACACTACCTCACTGATCACCTCTTCCAACCCCCCCACTCATCACCAACCTCATCTCAGCCCACACTAATCCCCTTCCCTCCGCTCTGCCACCGACCGCCGTCACACTACCTCACTGATCACCTCTTCCCACCCCCCCCACTCATCACCAACCTCATCTCAGCCCACACTAATCCCCTTCCCTCCGCTCTGCCACCGACCGCCGTCACACTACCTCACTGATCACCTCTTCCAACCCCCCCACTCATCACCAACCTCATCTCAGCCCACACTAATCCCCTTCCCTCCGCTCTGCCACCGACCGCCGCCGCACTACCTCACTGATCACCTCCTCCCACCCCCCCACTCATCACCAACCTCATCTCAGCCCACACTAATCCCCTTCCCTCCGCTCTGCCACCGACCGCCGCCGCACTACCTCCCTGATCACCTCTTCCCACCACCCCCTACTCATCACCAACCTCATCTTAGCCCACACTAATCCCCTTCCCTCCGCTCTGCCACCGACCGCCGCTGCACTACCTCACTGATCACCTCTTCCCACCCCCCCACTCATCACCAACCTCATCTTAGCCCACACTAATCCCCTTCCCTCCGCTCTGCCACCGACCGCCGCCACTACCTCACTGATCACCTCTTCCCCCCCCACACTCATCACCAACCTATCTCAGGCCACACTAATCCCCTTCCCTCCGCTCTGCCACCGACCGCCGCCGCACTACCTCACTGATCACCTCTTCCCACCCCCCCCCACTCATCACCAACCTCATCTCAGCCCACACTAATCCCCTTCCCTCCGCTCTGCCACCGACAGCCGCCGCACTACCTCACTGATCACCTCTTCCCCCCCCCACTTATCACCAACCTATCTCAGCCCACACTAATCCCCTTCCCTCCGCTCTGCCACCGACCGCCGCCGCACTGCCTCACTGATCACCTCTTCCCACCCCCCCACTCATCACCAACCTATCTCAGCCCACACTAATCCCCTTCCCTCCGCTCTGCCACCGACCGCCGCTGCACTACCTCACTGATCACCTCTTCCCACCCCCCCACTCATCACCAACCTCATCTTAGCCCACACTAATCCCCTTCCCTCCGCTCTGCCACCGACCGCCGCCACTACCTCACTGATCACCTCTTCCCCCCCCACACTCATCACCAACCTATCTCAGGCCACACTAATCCCCTTCCCTCCGCTCTGCCACCGACCGCCGCCGCACTACCTCACTGATCACCTCTTCCCACCCCCCCCACTCATCACCAACCTCATCTCAGCCCACACTAATCCCCTTCCCTCCGCTCTGCCACCGACCGCCGCCGCACTACCTCACTGATCACCTCTTCCCCCCCCCACTTATCACCAACCTATCTCAGCCCACACTAATCCCCTTCCCTCCGCTCTGCCACCGACCGCCGCCGCACTGCCTCACTGATCACCTCTTCCCACCCCCCCGACTCATCACCAACCTATCTCAGCCCACACTAATCCCCTTCCCTCCGCTCTGCCACCGACCGACGTCACACTATCTCACTGATCACCTCTTCCCACCCCCCCCCCCCCACTCATCACCAACCTATCTCAGCCCACACTAATCCCCTTCCCTCCGCTCTGCCACCGACTGCCGCCGCACTACCTCACTGATCACCTCTTCCCACCCTCACCCCCAGGACTCGAGCTGGAAGGATCCCGCACCCTCAGATTAGATGTCTTGAGCCCAGGTCTATTTCATGTTGGACATTATCATCACTTATTGTCCCGCAACTAACATGATCGGAATTCCCAAGGTGTCCGTGTGTAATGTGTTCATCAGTAGTCCTGGGCTTTGTATTAATTTATTTTTCATGTATTATGTAACGTGTTATGGATCATTGCTGTTTGTGTTTATATGTACATTTCACATACAGTGGCTGCAGACCTATTGTGGTGCTTTATAAATAAAAGACAATATTAATAATAACTCCTGGTGAAGTTTAATATTTCCAAGTCTTGAAGTCTAAATCCAGCTGAACAAGAGAACAACCTCTGAACTACCCCAGACTGTTAAACAGACAAACTAGCTTGAAAAAAAAAAAACTGGAATGAACATTTTAAGGAATATATATTCAGGATATGAGCCATATGATGACCAAGACCCAGACAGGAGTATAGTACAGACCACCTTGTAGAATACTCGGAGATGAACGCTCACAGTCAGGAGTATAGTACAGACCACCTTGTAGAGTACTCGGAGATGAACGCTCACAGACAGGAGTATAGTACAGACCACCTTGTAGAATACTCGGAGATGAACGCTCACAGACAGGAGTATAGTACAGACCACCTTGTAGAATACTCGGAGATGAACGCTCACAGACAGGAGTATAGTACAGACCACCTTGTAGAATACTCGGAGATGAACGCTCACAGACAGGAGTATAGTACAGACCACCTTGTAGAATACTCGGAGATGAACGCTCACAGACAGGAGTATAGTACAGACCACCTTGTAGAATACTCGGAGATGAACGCTCACAGTCAGGAGTATAGTACAGACCACCTTGTAGAATACTCGGAGATGAACGCTCACAGTCAGGAGTATAGTACAGACCACCTTGTAGAATACTCGGAGATGAACGCTCACAGTCAGGAGTATAGTACAGACCGTCTTGTAGAATACTCGGAGATGAACGCTCACAGTCAGGAGTATAGTACAGACCGCCTTGTAGAATACTCGGAGATGAACGCTCACAGTCAGGAGTATAGTACAGACCGCCTTGTAGAATACTCGGAGATGAACGCTCACAGTCAGGAGTATAGTACAGACCGCCTTGTAGAATACTCGGAGATGAACGCTCACAGTCAGGAGTATAGTACAGACCACCTTGTAGAATACTCGGAGATGAACGCTCACAGTCAGGAGTATAGTACAGACCACCTTGTAGAATACTCGGAGATGAACGCTCACAGACAGGAGTATAGTACAGACCACCTTGTAGAATACTCGGAGATGAATGCTCACAGACAGGAGTATAGTACAGACCGCCTTGTAGAGTACTCGGAGATGAACGCTCACAGACAGGAGTATAGTACAGACCGCCTTGTAGAATACTCGGAGATGAACGCTCACAGTCAGGAGTATAGTACAGACCGCCTTGTAGAATACTCGGAGATGAACGCTCACAGACAGGAGTATAGTACAGACCACCTTGTAGAATACTCGGAGATGAACGCTCACAGACAGGAGTATAGTACAGACCGCCTTGTAGAATACTCGGAGATGAACGCTCACAGTCAGGAGTATAGTACAGAC
This sequence comes from Mixophyes fleayi, assembly GCF_038048845.1. Lineage (NCBI taxonomy): Eukaryota > Metazoa > Chordata > Amphibia > Anura > Limnodynastidae > Mixophyes > Mixophyes fleayi. The sequence continues at coordinate 1,823,310 of NC_134404.1, read as the reverse complement.
CGCCTTGTAGAATACTCGGAGATGAACGCTCACAGTCAGGAGTATAGTACAGACCGCCTTGTAGAATACTCGGAGATGAACGCTCACAGACAGGAGTATAGTACAGACCGCCTTGTAGAATACTCGGAGATGAACGCTCACAGTCAGGAGTATAGTACAGACCGCCTTGTAGAATACTCGGAGATGAACGCTCACAGTCAGGAGTATAGTACAGACCGCCTTGTAGAATACTCGGAGATGAACGCTCACAGTCAGGAGTATAGTACAGACCGCCTTGTAGAATACTGGGAGATGAACGCTCACAGTCAGGAGTATAGAACAGACCGCCTTGTAGAATACTCGGAGATGAACAGTCACAGACAGGAGTATAGTACAGACCACCTTGTAGAATACTCGGAGATGAACAGTCACAGTCAGGAGTATAGTACAGACCGCCTTGTAGAATACTCGGAGATGAACGCTCACAGACATGAGTATAGTACAGACCGCCTTGTAGAATACTCGGAGATGAACGCTCACAGACAGGAGTATAGTACAGACCGCCTTCTAGAGTACTCGGAGATGAACAGTTACAGTCAGGAGTATAGTACAGACCGCCTTGTAGAATACTCGGAGATGAACGCTCACAGACAGGAGTATAGTACAGACCGCCTTGTAGAATACTCGGGAGATGAACGCTCACAGACAGGAGTATAGTACAGACCGCCTTATTGAATACTCGGAGATGAACGCTCACAGACAGGAGTATAGTACAGACCGCCTTGTAGAATACTCGGAGATGAACGCTCACAGTCAGGAGTATAGTACAGACCGCCTTGTAGAATACTCGGAGATGAACGCTCACAGACAGGAGTATAGTACAGACTGCCTTGTAGAATACTCGGAGATGAACGCTCAGACAGGAGTATAGTACAGACCGCCTTGTAGAATACTCGGAGATGAACGGTCACAGTCAGGAGTATAGTACAGACCGCCTTATAGAATACTCGGAGATGAACGCTCACAGACAGGAGTATAGTACAGACCGCCTTGTAGAATACTCGGAGATGAACAGTCACAGACAGGAGTATAGTACAGACCACCTTATAGAATATTCGGAGATGAACGCTCACAGTCAGGAGTATAGTACAGACCACCTTATAGAATACTCGGAGATGAACGCTCACAGACAGGAGTATAGTACAGACCACCTTGTAGAATACTCGGAGATGAACGCTCACAGACAGGAGTATAGTACAGACCGCCTTGTAGAGTACTCGGAGATGAACGCTCACAGACAGGAGTATAGTACAGACCGCCTTGTAGAATACTCGGAGATGAACAGTCACAGTCAGGAGTATAGTACAGACCGCCTTGTAGAATACTCGGAGATGAACGCTCACAGACAGGAGTATAGTACAGACCGCCTTGTAGAATACTCGGAGATGAACGCTCACAGTCAGGAGTATAGTACAGACCACCTTGTAGAATACTCGGAGATGAACGCTCACAGTCAGGAGTATAGTACAGACCACCTTGTAGAATACTCGGAGATGAACGCTCACAGTCAGGAGTATAGTACAGACCGCCTTGTAGAATACTCGGAGATGAACGCTCACAGTCAGGAGTATAGTACAGACCGCCTTGTAGAATACTCGGAGATGAACGCTCACAGACAAGAGTATAGTACAGACCGCCTTGTAGAATACTCGGAGATGAACGCTCACAGTCAGGAGTATAGTACAGACCACCTTGTAGAATACTCGGAGATGAACGCTCACAGTCAGGAGTATAGTACAGACCACCTTGTAGAATAATCGGAGATGAACGCTCACAGTCAGGAGTATAGTACAGACCGCCTTGTAGAATACTCGGAGATGAACGCTCACAGTCAGGAGTATAGAACAGACCGCCTTGTAGAATACTCGGAGATGAACAGTCACAGACAGGAGTATAGTACAGACCACCTTGTAGAATACTCGGAGATGAACAGTCACAGTCAGGAGTATAGTACAGACCGCCTTGTAGAATACTCGGAGAAGAACGCTCACAGTCAGGAGTATAGAACAGACCGCCTTGTAGAATACTCGGAGATGAACAGTCACAGACAGGAGTATAGTACAGACCACCTTGTAGAATACTCGGAGATGAACAGTCACAGTCAGGAGTATAGTACAGACCGCCTTGTAGAATACTCGGAGATGAACGCTCACAGACAGGAGTATAGTACAGACCACCTTGTAGAATACTCGGAGATGAACGCTCACAGACAGGAGTATAGTACAGACCACCTTGTAGAATACTCGGAGATGAACAGTCACAGTCAGGAGTATAGTACAGACCGCCTTGTAGAATACTCGGAGATGAACGCTCACAGACAGGAGTATAGTACAGACCGCCTTGTAGAATACTCGGAGATGAACGCTCACAGTCAGGAGTATAGTACAGACCACCTTGTAGAATACTCGGAGATGAACGCTCACAGACAGGAGTATAGTACAGACCACCTTGTAGAATACTCGGAGATGAACAGTCACAGTCAGGAGTATAGTACAGACCGCCTTGTAGAATACTCGGAGATGAACGCTCACAGACAGGAGTATAGTACAGACCGCCTTGTAGAATACTCGGAGATGAACGCTCACAGTCAGGAGTATAGTACAGACCACCTTGTAGAATACTCGGAGATGAACGCTCACAGTCAGGAGTATAGTACAGACCACCTTGTAGAATACTCGGAGATGAACGCTCACAGTCAGGAGTATAGTACAGACCGCCTTGTAGAATACTCGGAGATGAACGCTCACAGTCAGGAGTATAGTACAGACCGCCTTGTAGAATACTCGGAGATGAACGCTCACAGACAAGAGTATAGTACAGACCGCCTTGTAGAATACTCGGAGATGAACGCTCACAGTCAGGAGTATAGTACAGACCACCTTGTAGAATACTCGGAGATGAACGCTCACAGTCAGGAGTATAGTACAGACCACCTTGTAAAATAATCGGAGATGAACGCTCACAGTCAGGAGTATAGTACAGACCGCCTTGTAGAATACTCGGAGATGAACGCTCACAGTCAGGAGTATAGAACAGACCGCCTTGTAGAATACTCGGAGATGAACAGTCACAGACAGGAGTATAGTACAGACCACCTTGTAGAATACTCGGAGATGAACAGTCACAGTCAGGAGTATAGTACAGACCGCCTTGTAGAATACTCGGAGATGAACGCTCACAGTCAGGAGTATAGAACAGACCGCCTTGTAGAATACTCGGAGATGAACAGTCACAGACAGGAGTATAGTACAGACCACCTTGTAGAATACTCGGAGATGAACAGTCACAGACAGGAGTATAGTACAGACCGCCTTGTAGAATACTCGGAGATGAACGCTCACAGACAGGAGTATAGTACAGACCACCTTGTAGAATACTCGGAGATGAACGCTCACAGACAGGAGTATAGTACAGACCACCTTGTAGAATACTCGGAGATGAACGCTCACAGACAGGAGTATAGTACAGACCGCCTTGTAGAATACTCGGAGATGAACGCTCACAGTCAGGAGTATAGTACAGACCACCTTGTAGAATACTCGGATATGAACGGTCACAGACAGGAGCATAGTACAGACCACCTTGTAGAGTACTCGGATATGAACGCTCACAGTCAGGAGCATAGTACAGACCGCCTTGTAGAATACTCGGAGATGAACGCTCACAGTCAGGAGTATAGTACAGACCGCCTTGTAGAATACTCGGAGATGAACAGTCACAGTCAGGAGTATAGTACAGACCACCTTGTAGAATACTCGGAGATGAACGCTCACAGTCAGGAGTATAGTACAGACCGCCTTGTAGAATACTCGGAGATGAACGCTCACAGTCAGGAGTATAGTACAGACCGCCTTGTAGAATACTCGGAGATGAACGCTCACAGTCAGGAGTATAGTACAGACCGCCTTGTAGAATACTCGGAGATGAACGCTCACAGACAGGAGTATAGTACAGACCACCTTGTAGAATACTCGGAGATGAACGCTCACAGTCAGGAGTATAGTACAGACCGCCTTGTAGAATACTCGGAGATGAACAGTCACAGTCAGGAGTATAGTACAGACCACCTTGTAGAATACTCGGAGATGAACGCTCACAGACAGGAGTATAGTACAGACCGCCTTGTAGAATACTCGGAGATGAACGCTCACAGTCAGGAGTATAGTACAGACCACCTTGTAGAATACTCGGAGATGAACGCTCACAGACAGGAGTATAGTACAGACCGCCTTGTAGAATACTCGGAGATGAACACTCACAGACAGGAGTATAGTACAGACAGCCTTGTAGAATACTCGGAGATGAACAGTCACAGTCAGGAGTATAGTACAGACCACCTTGTAGAATACTCGGAGATGAACGCTCACAGTCAGGAGTATAGTACAGACCGCCTTGTAGAATACTCGGAGATGAACGCTCACAGACAGGAGTATAGTACAGACCACCTTATAGAATACTCGGAGATGAACGCTCACAGACAGGAGTATAGTACAGACCACCTTGTAGAATACTCGGAGATGAACGCTCACAGACAGGAGTATAGTACAGACCACCTTGTAGAATACTCGGAGATGAACGCTCACAGACAGGAGTATAGTACAGACCACCTTATAGAATACTCGGAGATGAACGCTCACAGACAGGAGCATAGTACAGATCGCCTTGTAGAATTCTCGGAGATGAACGCTCACAGACAGGAGTATAGTACAGACCACCTTGTAGAGTACTCGGAGATGAACGCTCACAGTCAGGAGCATAGTACAGACCGCCTTGTAGAATACTCGGAGATGAACGCTCACAGGCAGGAGTATAGTACAGACCGCCTTGTAGAATACTCGGAGATGAACGCTCACAGTCAGGAGCATAGTACAGACCGCCTTGTAGAATACTCGGAGATGAACGCTCACAGTCAGGAGCATAGTACAGACCGCCTTGTAGAATACTCGGAGATGAACGCTCACAGTCAGGAGTATAGTACAGACCGCCTTGTAGAATACTCCGAGATGAACAGTCACAGTCAGGAGTATAGTACAGACCACCTTGTAGAATACTCGGAGATGAACGCTCACAGTCAGGAGTATAGTACAGACCGCCTTGTAGAATACTCGGAGATGAACGCTCACAGACAGGAGTATAGTACAGACCGCCTTGTAGAATACTCGGAGATGAACGCTCACAGACAGGAGTATAGTACAGACCACCTTGTAGAATACTCGGAGATGAACGCTCACAGTCAGGAGTATAGTACAGACCGCCTTGTAGAATACTCGGAGATGAACAGTCACAGTCAGGAGTATAGTACAGACCACCTTGTAGAATCCTCGGAGATGAACGCTCACAGACAGGAGTATAGTACAGACCGCCTTGTAGAATACTCGGAGATGAACGCTCACAGTCAGGAGTATAGTACAGACCACCTTGTAGAATACTCGGAGATGAACGCTCACAGACAGGAGTATAGTACAGACCGCCTTGTAGAATACTCGGAGATGAACGCTCACAGACAGGAGTATAGTACAGACCGCCTTGTAGAATACTCGGAGATGAACAGTCACAGTCAGGAGTATAGTACAGACCACCTTGTAGAATACTCGGAGATGAACGCTCACAGTCAGGAGTATAGTACAGACCGCCTTATAGAATACTCGGAGATGAACGCTCACAGACAGGAGTATAGTACAGACCACCTTGTAGAATACTCGGAGATGAACGCTCACAGACAGGAGTATAGTACAGACCGCCTTGTAGAATACTCGGAGATGAACGCTCACAGACAGGAGTATAGTACAGACCGCCTTGTAGAATACTCGGAGATGAACGCTCACAGACAGGAGTATAGTACAGACCGCCTTGTAGAATACTCGGAGATGAACGCTCACAGACAGGAGTATAGTACAGACCGCCTTGTAGAATACTCGGAGATGAACGCTCACAGACAGGAGTATAGTACAGACCACCTTGTAGAATACTCGGAGATGAACGCTCACAGACAGGAGTATAGTACAGACCACCTTGTAGAATACTCGGAGATGAACGCTCACAGACAGGAGTATAGTACAGACCACCTTGTAGAATACTCGGAGATGAACAGTCACAGTCAGGAGTATAGTACAGACCGCCTTGTAGAATACTCGGAGATGAACGCTCACAGACAGGAGTATAGTACAGACCGCCTTGTAGAATACTCGGAGATGAACGCTCACAGTCAGGAGTATAGTACAGACCACCTTGTAGAATACTCGGAGATGAACGCTCACAGACAGGAGTATAGTACAGACCGCCTTGTAGAATACTCGGAGATGAACGCTCACAGACAGGAGTATAGTACAGACCGCCTTGTAGAATACTCGGAGATGAACAGTCACAGTCAGGAGTATAGTACAGACCACCTTGTAGAATACTCGGAGATGAACGCTCACAGTCAGGAGTATAGTACAGACCGCCTTATAGAATACTCGGAGATGAACGCTCACAGACAGGAGTATAGTACAGACCACCTTGTAGAATACTCGGAGATGAACGCTCACAGACAGGAGTATAGTACAGACCGCCTTGTAGAATACTCGGAGATGAACGCTCACAGACAGGAGTATAGTACAGACCGCCTTGTAGAATACTCGGAGATGAACGCTCACAGACAGGAGTATAGTACAGACCGCCTTGTAGAATACTCGGAGATGAACGCTCACAGACAGGAGTATAGTACAGACCGCCTTGTAGAATACTCGGAGATGAACGCTCACAGACAGGAGTATAGTACAGACCACCTTGTAGAATACTCGGAGATGAACGCTCACAGACAGGAGTATAGTACAGACCACCTTGTAGAATACTCGGAGATGAACGCTCACAGACAGGAGTATAGTACAGACCACCTTGTAGAATACTCGGAGATGAACAGTCACAGTCAGGAGTATAGTACAGACCGCCTTGTAGAATACTCGGAGATGAACGCTCACAGACAGGAGTATAGTACAGACCGCCTTGTAGAATACTCGGAGATGAACGCTCACAGTCAGGAGTATAGTACAGACCACCTTGTAGAATACTCGGAGATGAACAGTCACAGTCAGGAGTATAGTACAGACCGCCTTGTAGAATACTCGGAGATGAACGCTCACAGACAGGAGTATAGTACAGACCGCCTTGTAGAATACTCGGAGATGAACGCTCACAGTCAGGAGTATAGTACAGACCACCTTGTAGAATACTCGGAGATGAACGCTCACAGACAGGAGTATAGTACAGACCGCCTTGTAGAATACTCGGAGATGAACGCTCACAGACAGGAGTATAGTACAGACCGCCTTGTAGAATACTCGGAGATGAACGCTCACAGTCAGGAGTATAGTACAGACCACCTTGTAGAATACTCGGAGATGAACGCTCACAGTCAGGAGTATAGTACAGACCACCTTGTAGAATACTCGGAGATGAACGCTCACAGACAGGAGTATAGTACAGACCGCCTTGTAGAATACTCGGAGATGAAAGCTCACAGACAGGAGTATAGTACAGACCACCTTGTAGAGTACTCGGAGATGAACGCTCACAGTCAGGAGTATAGTACAGACCACCTTGTAGAATACTCGGAGATGAACGCTCACAGTCAGGAGTATAGTACAGACCGCCTTGTAGAATACTCGGAGATGAACAGTCACAGTCAGGAGTATAGTACAGACCACCTTGTAGAATCCTCGGAGATGAACGCTCACAGACAGGAGTATAGTACAGACCGCCTTGTAGAATACTCGGAGATGAACGCTCACAGTCAGGAGTATAGTACAGACCACCTTGTAGAATACTCGGAGATGAACGCTCACAGACAGGAGTATAGTACAGACCGCCTTGTAGAATACTCGGAGATGAACGCTCACAGACAGGAGTATAGTACAGACCGCCTTGTAGAATACTCGGAGATGAACAGTCACAGTCAGGAGTATAGTACAGACCACCTTGTAGAATACTCGGAGATGAACGCTCACAGTCAGGAGTATAGTACAGACCGCCTTATAGAATACTCGGAGATGAACGCTCACAGACAGGAGTATAGTACAGACCACCTTGTAGAATACTCGGAGATGAACGCTCACAGACAGGAGTATAGTACAGACCGCCTTGTAGAATACTCGGAGATGAACGCTCACAGACAGGAGTATAGTACAGACCGCCTTGTAGAATACTCGGAGATGAACGCTCACAGACAGGAGTATAGTACAGACCGCCTTGTAGAATACTCGGAGATGAACGCTCACAGACAGGAGTATAGTACAGACCGCCTTGTAGAATACTCGGAGATGAACGCTCACAGACAGGAGTATAGTACAGACCACCTTGTAGAATACTCGGAGATGAACGCTCACAGACAGGAGTATAGTACAGACCGCCTTGTAGAATACTCGGAGATGAACGCTCACAGACAGGAGTATAGTACAGACCGCCTTGTAGAATACTCGGAGATGAACGCTCACAGACAGGAGTATAGTACAGACCACCTTGTAGAATACTCGGAGATGAACAGTCACAGTCAGGAGTATAGTACAGACTGCCTTGTAGAATACTCGGAGATGAACGCTCACAGACAGGAGTATAGTACAGACCGCCTTGTAGAATACTCGGAGATGAACGCTCACAGTCAGGAGTATAGTACAGACCACCTTGTAGAATACTCGGAGATGAACAGTCACAGTCAGGAGTATAGTACAGACCACCTTGTAGAATACTCGGAGATGAACGCTCACAGACAGGAGTATAGTACAGACCGCCTTGTAGAATACTCGGAGATGAACGCTCACAGTCAGGAGTATAGTACAGACCACCTTGTAGAATACTCGGAGATGAACGCTCACAGACAGGAGTATAGTACAGACCGCCTTGTAGAATACTCGGAGATGAACGCTCACAGACAGGAGTATAGTACAGACCGCCTTGTAGAATACTCGGAGATGAACGCTCACAGTCAGGAGTATAGTACAGACCACCTTGTAGAATACTCGGAGATGAACGCTCACAGTCAGGAGTATAGTACAGACCACCTTGTAGAATACTCGGAGATGAACGCTCACAGACAGGAGTATAGTACAGACCACCTTGTAGAATACTCGGAGATGAACGCTCACAGTCAGGAGTATAGTACAGACCGCCTTGTAGAATACTCGGAGATGAACGCTCACAGACAGGAGTATAGTACAGACCGCCTTGTAGAATACTCGGAGATGAACAGTCACAGACAGGAGTATAGTACAGACCACCTTGTAGAATACTCGGAGATGAACGCTCACAGACAGGAGTATAGTACAGACCGCCTTGTAGAATACTCGGAGATGAACAGTCACAGTCAGGAGTATAGTACAGACCACCTTGTAGAATACTCGGAGATGAACGGTCACAGACAGGAGTATAGTACAGACCGCCTTGTAGAATACTCGGAGATGAACGCTCACAGACAGGAGTATAGTACAGACCACCTTGTAGAGTACTCGGAGATGAACGCTCACAGTCAGGAGTATAGTACAGACCACCTTGTAGAATACTCGGAGATGAACGCTCACAGACAGGAGTATAGTACAGACCGCCTTGTAGAATACTCGGAGATGAACGCTCACAGACAGGAGTATAGTATAGACCACCTTGTAGAGTACTCGGAGATGAACGCTCACAGTCAGAAGTATAGTACAGACCACCTTGTAGAATACTCGGAGATGAACGCTCACAGACAGGAGTATAGTACAGACCGCCTTGTAGAATACTCGGAGATGAACGCTCACAGACAGGAGTATAGTACAGACCACCTTGTAGAATACTCGGAGATGAACGCTCACAGACAGGAGTATAGTACAGACCACCTTGTAGAATACTCGGAGATGAACGCTCACAGTCAGGAGTATAGTACAGACCACCTTGTAGAATATTTGGAGATGAACGCTCAGTCAGGAGTATAGTACAGACCACCTTGTAGAGTACTCGGAGATGAACGCTCACAGACAGGAGTATAGTACAGACCGCCTTGTAGAGTACTCGGAGATGAACGCTCACAGTCAGGAGTATAGTACAGACCGCCTTGTAGAGTACTCGGAGATGAACGCTCACAGTCAGGAGTATAGTACAGACCGCCTTGTAGAGTACTCGGAGATGAACGCTCACAGACAGGAGTATAGTACAGACCACCTTGTAGAATACTCGGAGATGAACGCTCACAGTCAGGAGTATAGTACAGACCACCTTGTAGAGTACTCGGAGATGAACGCTCAGAGACGAGACTTTTGTTACTATTCTGTAATGGTTTTAATCTAGTACTAGCTAATTAGCTACAGAAAGCTAAATAACAGCGATTGTTCAAGTATGTAACAATAGAAAAGCCACCTCTAATAGCTGTTATCTTACCTTGAATGTATTATACATCTGTAATCATTAAGGCACTGCTGACCTAATTGGTTGGTTGCTTAATATAATTACACTTTAATATTGCGTATGTCCCATCACAACCGTCCTTTCCACTACGCTGACCCCTAATAAGTTGTTCCCCTTGTTGGGGGCCTTATTCTGGCTGGGGTCTCGCCGCTCTCTGTCGCTAGGTATGGGGCATCCTTTCTCTAATGATAATACTTGTTGTGCTTGGCAGGTGTCCATGGCTCCCCTTTCTGATTATATATTTATTCCTGGATACAGGGAATATACAATCCTATGTCTATGCTGGAAGCCTCAGACAGGAAGGTGCTGGAGCCGATTGGTGCAGCAGAGCCCCTTCTACTCTGTTTACAGGGCCACAATTGGGATAAAGGGGACAGTGGCAAGGAAAGCCTAGCTGCCCCCAGCACCACTCTGCCAGGGGGCAGAGAAGGTCCATTCAAGCCCAGCACCATCTCTTACTCTATCTGCAGACCTGGGGCTGCAGCAGGTACTGGGGAAGGCAGAGGAAGTCGCTTGTAAGGAGGACAAGTTATCATCCAAACATCAATATTATTTCACAAGACGGATTTATCAATATTAAGTTTTGTTTATTCACTGGCCCTGAAGTCAGTACTAATACTAGTATTGTATTCTCACCACGAACATCTGCACCTCATCATGTGGGGGGGAGAGGGGGAGCCCTACTCTGCACTGAACAACCAGGTGTACACATATAGCAGCCTCCTTGGTGAGGGGAGTGTGAGGACCAGGAGAGCCCTGCTTAACTTAGGACACTAATTACATGTGATGGTATACACCTGCTGGTTATATATGTATATAAAATCATTTTTTTTATTTTGTGGAGTAGACAATGGTATATTTACATGAAGGTTTATGTTATATGTATGTGCGATAATAACAGTGCAGGATTTGTTTGCAGCCAGCGTCTACCATCACGTACCATAAATACCAGCAGGTGTATACCATCACGTACCATATATATATATATATTACACACACACACGCACACACAATACGGCATCCATACAGTCCCTATACACAGAACAAAACGATATAATATTACATGATATAGTACAGGCTGGGACATAGGCAGGAAGGGATTATTAGGGATGATGGTGGCATGGTCTAGTACTAGATGGAGGGATATAGGCAGGAAGGGATTATTAGGGAGGATGATTTCATGGTAATTTGTTTGGAACAAACGTGACTATGGAGTGATTGAGATAAGGGCTGAGATGCAGACAAAAAAGGACAAGGAATGGTCAGGCGTTTGCTGGGGAAAATGTATACAGGACACAATGTTCTACAGGAAAGATAAACAATTTACTAAGCTCCAACTCTGGATAAACGCTGAGCCACGGGGCACCGTACAGCTCGCACGCTGGATAAACGCGGAGCCACGGGGTACCACACTGCTCACACTCTGGATAAACGCGGTACAGCTCGCACGCTGGATAAACGCGGAGCCACGGGGCACCACGCTACTCACACTCTGGATAAACGCGGAGCCACGGGGCACCACACTGCTCGCACTCTGGATAAACGCGGAGCCACGGGGCACCGTACAGCTCGCACTCTGGATAAACGCTGAGCCACGGGGCACCGTACAGCTCGCACTCTGGATAAACGCGGAGCCACGGGGCACCACACTGCTCGCACTCTGGATAAACGCGGAGCCACCAATCACTATAAAGCAGTCACTCTGAATAAACCCAGACTCGAAGACCCACCAGAAATAAATCCCAAACACAGCATTTTGCCTTCTCGGGATCATACAGTTACACTGGTATCGCAGTATGTAGAGTGGACAGTACCTGGAATATGTCGTTGGCACACTTGCGGCACAGGTTATGTTGGCAGGGTAGGATCACCACCGGCTTGGTGAACATCTCCAGGCAGATGGGACATATGAGTTGTTTTTCCAGGTTGTCCATGGTTTGACTGTCCCCCCCCAAAGACTTAAAACCTACGGCAAAATTCATCCCTTTGCGGACACAACACGGAGCAGCTCCCTCCACAGGACCCTCAGTCGGAGATTCACAGACTGGACCTAACTGTAGTGGTTCTTATCGGACCCTCCGGGATAGGAAGAGATCCCTTTAACCCTTTCTTTCCAGGGAATTAAAATGTCCCAGAGTTGATGTCAACAGTCCCCGTGTGCCTGCGGCCAGTGTCAGTCAGTATGAGGGGGGCTGGGGGCATTCCTACATGTATTTATAGCTCCTGGGTAAGGACAGACATTTATGGGAGGGGGGAGGCCGCAGCTGTCACACACAGCAGGTGACACTGAGTCACACAATGATTTGCAAAATAACAAAGACACAAATACACTTCTACGTATCCTAAAAGTAACGTAAAGCGCTGAAACGTGGCATCCGATGGACGGTCGGTCGTACCTGCCACGGACGCAGGCTTAGGGTCACTCACCCAAGTGATGACATTCATCTACAGTGGGGTGTGAGGTCTGTAAATCTATTCAAAGTGCCCCCTGCCTGTATGTAATGGTCTTAGAAATACCCCTTCTGATTACTGAGTACTTATCACGCTCCATTCTCTAATACACACACACAGTATGATATATTATCGGCAGCCTCCCGGTATACTGAGCATACACAGGGCTCTAATAGAAAACAAACTCGTGACCTCAGCACTCTGAGGCAGCAATGCTAACCACTGTGCCACCCATATACTGAGCTATCCTGAAGTACGCTGTGGTGCCCATGGGTTACACATACCAGAGACAGCACATACAGACAGCGCGAGTCTACATAAGGCCTTGATTCCCAACGTGTATGAAAGAACAGAGACAAGTGTTGTACGGGTGAGTGCTTACATTTTATTACACCTCCATGACACTCCCCCTGCAGTATATACACATCAGTGTACGGTTATAACACAGTGCCGCCATCATTGTACTGTACATGGCCTCATACCCATCTCACCACTAAGTTGCCACCTTCACATGCTGGTGAAAAACTGAGAAATTTGGCAAAACTTATAGAGTTTTTATATGACCAGCTGAAAACGTCCAAACCTCAGCAGGTCGGTGAAATGATTAGTGCCATCGTTACCGAGGATTCAAGTCCTGATTGGATGTGTAAGTGATTAGTAATAAAAAAAAAATCCACAACTATTAAAGAGCTGAAAAGAGATCTGTCTGTAGAGAGGACACAATAATACACAGACCCTCAGTGGGCTCTTAACCTCAACATATTTGGTGCATGATCTTGGTGATTCCAATCCTCTATTTTACCAGCAATATCCAGGAATCCGCGCTGATCGTCCCAGTGTGGTCCATGGCGTGATCCGAGAGGCCGTGGAGAACATATCAGAACACAAGCTTGAAGGCTCTTAAAAATAAAATCAAGGGTTTGTCCAATACTGGGAATGATTAAAATGGTTAATTGCGAGCCTTCACTATTACGGACAGCCGATAAAAAGAGCGTAGATGCCTCCTCTGATAGAAGGAACCACTCATTCATTTTTAAACTGTAGAACTCCAAGAATTGTTGTCCCCACGTCTGAGATCTATAAAATAAACAATACTTGTCCTTTAGCTGTTTATGATGCTCTGTACCTGAATCACTTCAGGGGTGTTACTGGAGCCCATCGCGAAGGAAAAGGGGTGCGGTAATTACATACAATAAGCTGTCCTTCATGTCCTAACATTTAATTCACATCTCCTATGACACAGAAGAAAGTGCATGAGACGGACACAAGAGCTGCTGCCCACACAGCCCAACAGAACAGTCCGATGCAACAACATTACTGGCATCAGGTTCAGGATAATTACATCCCAACATTTAGTTTGGGGGTAAAACACGTACCCTGTAGGAATTTTCTGACATATTTTTAGCCGATCAGGGACAGGGGTAAATAAGACGTAGAATGGGAGATGTTATACACAGTGTGATTGTACGAGTAGGACCCGCAGCCAGTCTTCTATGTAGCCTCCTCATTTGGTACTTTAGCCCTTATTACTTATGCATAAAGGAGAACTGGTGGCTGAGACAAGGAGCTCCGAGGCCGCTATAAGTTCTCTCTGGGACGGATACAATATACAAAGCTGCAGGACCTCTGCCTGGCTAAGGGTCTACACGCAGATGTGGAAAGGCAAGGAGACATTCTCTACTCTTCCACAGCAGGGCAGGAAGAAAGGAGGACACAGGCGGCTCTTTGGTCGGGATGTACAGTATAAACTCTGTCCAATGTGGTGTCTCCTGGATGATTGTGACAAAGCCACCTCCTCATCCTGGATGCCTAAAGGAAGATGCAGAACAGGTGAAGAGTGGGAAGATTTCATTGCCTCTCCATCCGTGAAGTCCAGAGAAGTCGGAGGAAGATTGCTAATAATGTGGAAGGTGCTATGGGCTGTTTAGAACAACCTCTCTCCTTCTCCCCAGGAGCACTAAATCCGGATCATCAGAGGTGGCAAGAAAGGAATCCTGCCCAATACAGCTGCTATACAGATAATCACACAGGACCAGGATTCTGTAGAAATAAAACTAGAATTAGACCTATTGAGAGCAGTAGAAGGTAAAGGTTCTGGCACTGCGATGGGAACAGAACAGACCAGTATCATTGTATAATGTGATGTGGAAGAGACAGAACGGAGTATCATTAGGTAACGTGACATATAGAATATAAATGTTCTGGCACTGCGATGGGAACAGAACGGTCCAGCATCTCATTATATAATGTGATGTGGAAGAGACAGAACGGAGTATCATTAGGTAACGTGACATGCAGAATATAAATGTTCTGGCACTGCGATGGGAACAGAACGGTCCAGCATCTCATTATATAATGTGATGTGGAAGAGACAGAACGGAGTATCATTAGGTAATGTGACATATAGAATATAAAAGTTCTGGCACTGCGATGGGAACAGAACGGTCCAGCTTCTGATGATATACTTTGCATTATGGAAGGGTCTCATTAGATAACATAACCTGTCTGGTCACTAACAGAAGAGACCTCTCTCCCCTCACATACAACATTACGAGCGGGACAGGAGACAGGCGGATTATACCTAATGGTTGACCCGTCAGTGGCGTAAATCTATAAATTCGGTACTTACTGCGTTAGGAATTCTGACGCTGCGGCTCCGGGTGAATGGGGGGTCCTGGAGATGGCTGCATATTGATAACATCACCTGCAGAAAACAAACAGTAACAGAGTCAAGGGGAACACTGCGGTTCCAGAAAATGGAGCAGATTAAGTCCAGCACTTACCATCTTCTGCTCTGATCTGAGCTTCCAGGTCTTCTGGATTCACACACTTATAGGACTCGTCCTCTTCTGGAGGTTTACACCGACCACAGCAAAATCCACAGCAACAACAGCAGCAGCAACAAGTCACCAGGCTGCAGCAAATCACCAGCCCCTGCAATAAAGAGCATAATACAGTATATTATACCCCAGCCCCTGCGATAAAGAGCATAATACTGTATATTATACCCCTGTCCCTGCGATAAAGAGCATAATACTGTATATTATACCCCTGGCCCTGCGATAAAGAGCATAATACTGTATATTATACCCCTGTCCCTGCGATAAAGAGCATAATACTGTATATTATACCTCAGCCCCTGTGATAACAGGATATACTATAATGACCATAATACTGTATATTATACCCCAGCCCCTGTGATAAAGAGCATAATACTGTATATTATACCCCTGTCCCTGTGATAATGACCATAATACTGTATATTATACCCCTGTCCCTGTGATAAAGAGCATAATACTGTATATTATACCCTAGTCCTTGTGATAATGACCATAATACTGTATATTATACCCCCCAGCCCCTGTGATAACAGGATATAGTATAATGACCATAATAATGTATATTATACCCCAGCTAGTTATTTACTAACCCCTGTGATAAAGATAATACTGCATATTATAACACAGTTACTCGCCAGCCCCTGTGATAACAGGATATAATATAACGACCATAATAAGATGTGATATTATGATTATACCAATTCTCCTGTCTCTAATGTATATTATACCCCGATTACAGATATAACACAGCCCTAGTAACAAGATGCAGTGCGCTAACATCCATATATAGCTTAATAGAGGCAGTGTCCTCCTATCAGGCTCTATGTGAGCACTACAGCCAGCAGTGTATATACCACTGACCACCAGTCTGACCAGTCCTGGCAGGTGTGGGCAATAACCGCCAACATTATTACACTGCCCCCACCTGGCTGCTTCTTAATGCCACCCAGCTGGCACAGTGTACTGGGGAGAACACTGAGAATTATGGAGGATTCATTCATTGATCACCAAATTCCTTTATTTTCCGGTCAATCATATGAATGTTACACATTAACGCTGGCTTCCTAGTTTGCCGGATGCAATAAAAAGTTAGAATACATTTGGTCTCGTTACAATTGATTCTAATCTTACATCAGATAAATCCTTTAGAGCTGTACCTAGCGCATCATCTGACCTACTAAGTAATGACTCGGGCATTGCGTTTGAAAGGTCAGGTGACATTTTCGGGTACTGTCACTAGCCAATGGTTCTTACCTTGAACCAGCATTTGGACATGAGGAAGTAATATTTCACACTCTCCTCCCCAAACTGTTCGGCTACGTACAGGCCCATAGAACCGTACTCATCGTAAATCTTGCGTTTGTTCTCATCACTCAGGGTCGTGTTGGCATTGTTTATCTCCTTGAACTTCTCAGCTGCCTCTGGGTTTTCCGGGTTCTTGTCTGGGTGATACCGAAGAGCCAACTTCCTGAGGAGACAGCAGAGAGATAATGGATACAACAATGACGCCAAACCATGTGTCCTCCGGACAATGTCCACAGACTGGGACACAGTGGAGAGATGATTGATACAAGGCCATGAAACCATGTTTCCTACCAGTTAATGTCTCCCAGTCGGTGGACAGTGGAGAGATGATGGATACAAGGCCATCAAACCATGTGTCCTCTGGACAATGTCCACCAGCTGGGAGCATGGAGGTGATAGCGGAGAGATGATGGATACAAGGCCATCAAACCATGTGTCCTCCAGTCAATGTCCACCAGCTGGGAGACAGCGGACACATGATGGGTACAAGGTCTCCAAAGGATGTGCCCTCCTGACAATCTCCACCAACTGGGAGCATGGAGGAGACATTGGGGAGATGAAAATTGAGCCAACGCTAATAAATGTATCTTGTTTGTTGTGATTTATAGGGGGTTTCCACTATATTAAATGCCAGGACCCTCCATACTAAATAGAACTACTTTGGTAGGGGGGTCGGGCTCTCTTCAACACCACCTGGTTCCCTCTTTAGCACTTAACCCTAAATATTCCAAGATTAGAAAAGACAGACGGGAAAGACAACCCCTGATATTACCGATATGCTTTCTTTATGTCGTCCTGTGAGGCCCCTTTCTGCAGCCCTAGGACTTGGTACAGAGAGATTCCTGTCCGGGACATTTTTCTCTGAGGTTTGTTGGGCTCCGCCATCGTGTCCTGGAAAGAGAGACCAGAACACTGTTATGGTCCTACAGTAGACAATAAAGGACCACGTCTTTGGAGAGTGTGTAACAACAGTACATAGTTGGGAGGATATATAGCACATTCATTCTATTCCTCCTGACATTATCATATATCTGTTATTACCATGTAGTAACTTCACAGGAAAATGTATGCAAATTAAACCATCGCTGACCCTCATGTAACAGTCAGACAGTGACAGAGTGATGGACACAGTGTCCTGTGACAGGCGGGCAGTGAGCGGAGGTCAGGTCCAGATGTAACGACATCACGTGTCGATACAGAGAGGGAGAAAGAGCCGTCACTTGTATTATATTACCAGGAGATCGTACATGCCATGAAATCTGTACTACACCAAGAAAAGGTTCAAGCTGACTGATCCTAAAGCACAGAAATAGCAGATTGTTTCATTCCCCCAGATTCTGTTACTGAGGGACCCTTGTTATAAGCACATCTGAGAACTTCACTGCCAATGCACGTAGTGGTATGGTCCAACCGGTTACATTATAAAGGCGTCACATTCCCAGACTCTGAGAGGGAACTTACCCGTATACTGGTATAGCTGCATTCTTTCCTTAACCCGCACATGAAGGGTACACAAATAGTTTAGATTTGGATACTCTATGCGCTTACAGCTGATAAACCTGGTAGACTACAGATAGACCATTGCAGCAGAGATCTGCCTCTTCTCCAGAGACTCCGCTGATAACCTGCACCCAGTAATAAAGTGCATTTTATTGGTCTGGAACATGCATGTTACTAATAACCACTCCTTTCGTGCTGGATGACAGTGTACGCCAAGATATGTAGATATAAAGCATCTGATACCTGCGTGTGTTGTATAGCACAGTATAGATTAAACCTGTAGGGAGATGGCCTCACCTCGTCAGGCAGTTGTGTGTGTAAATGTATACATAGGACAGTGTATAGAATGGTTGTAGATTTGCAGCACCGCACAGAGGCACATACATGGTAGAGAAAATAAATGAAGCCAGAAAATAAAGGACCATGCTGGTGACATGATAACTGGGCACATCTGAGGCGAGATTACTGAGTGTGGCTCAGTGTGGAGGTTGGTTCAGTTGTGCATTAGTGCGAATAGTAAAGGTGGGAGTGAGGTCGGCTTTACTAAAGAGATTTGAAGGCTGTGGGAAAGTCTGATTGAGCGTAGTAGGGAATTCCATAAGTGGGGAGCAGCACAGGAGAAGTCTTGTAGGTGGAAGTGAGAGGTGGTCATCAGAGATGAGACAAGGTGCAGGTCAGAGGTAGATCTAAGAAGGAGGGAGAGTATTTTAATATGAGATTTGAGATGTATGTAGGGGTGGTGTTGTCGAGGGCTCTGTAGGTAAAGGTGAGTAATCTGAATTTGACTCTGGAGGACACCGGGAGCCAGTGTAGGGATCTGCAGAGTGGTGCAGCAGATGTGAAGCGGTGAGAGACCAAGATCAGTCTTGCAGCAGCATTTAGGAGGGATTGAAGTGTGGATATATGGGTGTCAGGAATGCCAGAGAGCAGGAGGTTGCAATAGTCAAAACAGGAGACGATGAGATAAGGTTTTTGGCAGCATGTTGAGTAAAAAAAGAGCATATTCTGGCAACATTTCTAAAGTGGACTGAACAGGACTGGGAGAGAGTCTGGATGAGAGTTATAAAGCAGAGGGTGGAGTGTGACACCAAGACAATGGGCTCTGGAGACAGGACATTGTGGTGTTATTGTCCATGACAGAGACATGGACTGGTGACTCTGGGAGTAGGGAAGATGAAAAGCTCAGTTGTGGACATCATTTATTTATCCACCGATCAGCCACAACAGTAAGACCACCTGCCTCATATTATGAAGGTCCCACTTATGAACAAATTTTTGCACACTGAAAACAGATTTCTTGCAGTGTGGAGGGCGCATTATCCTGCTGACAGAGGCCACTGCCATCAGGGAATACCGCTGCCATGAAGGGGTGTACTTGGTGTGCAACAATTTTTCAGGTAGGTGGTACAGGTCAGAGTAACATCCACATGAATGCCAGGACCCCAGGTTTCCCAGCAGCACATTGCCCAGAACATCACACTGCCTGTCGGTTGCCTTCTTCCCATAGTGCATCCTGGTGCCACCTCTTCCCCAGGCAAACAAAGCACATGTACCCAGCCGTCCACATGAAAACGTTATTCATCAGACCAAGCCATCTTCTTCCATTGCTTCATGGTCCAGTTCTGTGGCTCACATACGCATTGTAGGCGCTTTCGGCGGTGGACAGGGATCAGCATGGGCACTACAGTGTTCTCTCCAGCACCTATTTCCCGGGTGCTCCACCCGGCTGGCAAAATTTTCTGGGGAGAACACTGCATGGTCTGTGGCTACACAGCAAACGGTGATGTTATGTGTGTTATGTCAATGTCAAGAACTGACTGATCACTTGCTGCCTAGTATATCCCACCCCTTGTCAGGTGCCAGTGTACCCAGATAATCAATGTCCTTCCCTTCACTTGTCAGTGGGTTTAATATTGTGGCTGTTCGGTACATAGCGCCACCAACTCGTTGAGCTTCAGGTATCAGTAGGACATCCATCTGCGAAGTCTATATAATGGCCTGATCTCCCCTGCAGCAGGCTGGTGTGTGCGTGTATCCATATATAAGCAGGAACCTCCCGCAGGTCAGGTAGATCTCACATGCGGCAGGCTTGTGTGTGTGTGCAGGTATACATACATATATACAGACACATTATATTATATATATATATATATATATACATACACACATATATATACACATATACAGGAACCTCTCGCAGGTCAGGTAGATCTCACATGCGGCAGGCTTGTGTGTGTGTGCAGGTATACATACATATATACAGACACATTATAATATATATATATATATATATAAAAGCAGGAACCTCCCGCAGGTCAGGTAGCTGTCAGCGAGGGCCCGCTGTCTGCGATATCTCCCCAGCTTGGTCACTGAGCATTAATCTGCGCACACAGCAGAAAAACGGCCTCTGAACCCTGTAATCAGCTTATGTGACACAGAGCAGGATGGAAGGTTAACACAGCGTATACCGAGCAGCTGAATCCTCACACTGCGGAGTATCTGACTATATGTCACAGCCGACCTTACTGTAACACACAGGCAAGGAGACTGACCACACACTTAAGGGGAAATATAGTCTATATATTAGAAAATTAAGAAATCATTTTTGACACCAAAATATAAACCTGCCCAGTGCAAGAAAGAGGCCACGACCTGCATTCATATAGGTGCATGGACAGGACATCACTGTGTATACAGTACTGTATGACACATGAGGTATATAGCCAATAGATACAGGAAAGTATAGGACACATATACAGTAATATGAAGTATATAGAGGACAGGACAGTATATAATATATATATATATATATATATATATATATATATATATATATATATCAGCAGATATATAGACACAGGACACATACACAGTAATATATAGAGGACAGGACAGTATATAATATATATATCAGCAGATATATAGACACAGGACACATACACAGTAATATATAGAGGACAGGACAGTATATAATATATATATCAGCAGATATATAGACACAGGACACATACACAGTAATATATAGGGGACAGGACAGTATATAATATATATATCAGCAGATATATAGACACAGGACACATACACAGTAATATATAGGGGACAGGACAGTATATAATATATATATATATCAGCAGATATATAGACACAGGACACATACACAGTAATATATAGAGGACAGGACAGTATAATATATATATATCAGCAGATATATAGACACAGGACACATACACAGTAATATATAGGGGACAGGACAGTATATAATATATATATCAGCAGATATATAGACACAGGACACATACACAGTAATATATAGGGGACAGGACAGTATATAATGTATATATCAGCAGATATATAGACACAGGACACATACACAGTAATATATAGGGGACAGGACAGTATATAATATATATATATATCAGCAGATATATAGACACAGGACACATACACAGTAATATATAGAGGACAGGACAGTATATAATATATATATATCAGCAGATATATAGACACAGGACACATACACAGTAATATATAGGGGACAGGACAGTATATAATATATATATATATCAGCAGATATATAGACACAGGACACATACACAGTAATATATAGGGGACAGGACAGTATATATATATATATATCAGCAGATATATAGACACAGGACACATACACAGTAATATATAGAGGACAGGACAGTATATAATATATATATCAGCAGATATATAGACACAGGACACATACACAGTAATATATAGGGGACAGGACAGTATATAATATATATATATATCAGCAGATATATAGACACAGGACACATACACAGTAATATATAGGGGACAGGACAGTATATATATATATATATCAGCAGATATATAGACACAGGACACATACACAGTAATATATAGGGGACAGGACAGTATATAATATATATATCAGCAGATATATAGACACAGGACACATACACAGTAATATATAGAGTACAGGACAGTATATATATATATATATCAGCAGATATATAGACACAGGACACATACACAGTAATATATAGAGGACAGGACAGTATATAATATATATATCAGCAGATATATAGACACAGGACACATACACAGTAATATATAGGGGACAGGACAGTATATAATATATATATCAGCAGATATATAGACACAGGACACATACACAGTAATATATAGGGGACAGGACAGTATATAATATATATATCAGCAGATATATAGACACAGGACACATACACAGTAATATATAGGGGACAGGACAGTATATAATATATATATCAGCAGATGATCTCACCCCGGGGTCTTCCTGTGTCTCCTGATGCCGGAAGTAGAGGTGATAACGGCCGGATAAAGTCCAAATACGTCCTCTCACCCGGAATCTCGCGAGAGCTGGTTACCAGCCGCCATCTTTATTCCGGGCAGATGCCCATAATGTACAGATAATATAACCTCCTGCCCCTCTCCTCAAGTGTACCTCATCCCCTCGGCCCTCTCCTTACCTCACCCCCCTGTCCCCTCCTTACATGTACCTCATCCCCCACTGCCTCTGTCCCCAAGTGTACCTCATTCCCTTCCCCACATGTACCTCATCCCCCCTCCCACATGTACCTCATCCCCCCCTCCCACATGTACCTCATCCCCCCTGCCCCCCTCACTTGTACCTTAACCCCCCTCCCCACATGTACTTCATCCCCCCTTCCCACATGTACCTCATCCCCCTGTCCCCTCCTCATATGTACCTTATCCTCCCTGCTTCCTCCCCACATGTACCTCATCCCCCACTGCCTCTGTTCCCAAGTGTACCTCATTCCCTTCCCCACATGTACCTCATCCCCCCTGCCCCCCTCACTTGTACCTTAACCCCCCTTCCCACATGTACCTCATCCCCCCTCCCACATGTACCTCATCCCCCCTTCCCACATGTACCTCATCCCCCCTTCCCACATGTACCTCATCCCCCCTCCCACATGTACCTCATCCCCCCTCCCACATGTACCTCATCCCCCCTCCCCACATGTACCTCATCCCCCCTCCCCACATGTACCTCATCCCCCACTGCCTCTGTTCCCAAGTGTACCTCATTCCCTTCCCCACATGTACCTCATCCCCCCTGCCCCCCTCACTTGTACCTTAACCCCCCTCCCCACATGTACCTCATCCCCCACTGCCTCTGTCCCCAAGTGTACCTCATTGCCTTCCCCATATGTACCTCATCCCCCCTGTTTCCTCCTTACAAATAACTCATCCCCCCTGCCCGCCCAGCCACATGTTCCTCACCCCCCCTCCCCACACATACCTCATTCCCCCCCAGCCCCCCTCCCACATGTACCTGACCCTCCTCCCCACATGTACCTCCTCCCCCTTTCTCCTCCCTACATGTACCTCATCCCCCACTGCCCTCTCCTTACCTCACCCCCCTGCCCCCTTCCTTACATGTACCACACCCCACTACCCCTTCCCCATATGTACCTCATCCCCCCTGCTTCCTCCTTACAAATACCCATCCCCCCTGCTCGCCCAGCCACATGTTCCTCACCCCCCCTCCCCACATGTTTCTCACCCCCCTCCCACATGTACTTCATCCCCCCTGCCCCCCTCACTTGTACCTTATACCCCCTTGCACCCTCCTCACATGTTCCTCATCCCCCCGGCCCTCCACGTGTACCTCATCCCCCTGCCTCTATCCCCAAGTGTACCTCCTCCCCCTTTCCCCTCCTTACAAGTACCTCATCTTCCCTGCCCGCCCACATGTTCCTCATCCACACTGCCCCCGTCCCCACATGTACCTCATCCCCCACTGCCTCTGTCCCCAAGTGTACCTCATTCCCTTCCCCATATATACCTTATCCCCCCTGCTTCCTCCTTACAAGTACCTCATCCCCCTGCCCGCCCACATGTCCCTCATCCACACTGCCCCCCTCCCTACATGTACCTCATCCCCCACTGCCTCTTTCCCCAAGTGTACCTCATTCCCTTCCCCACATGTACCTCATCCCCCCTGCCCTCTCCTTACCTCATCCCCCTGTCCCCTCCTCATATTTACCTCATCCTCCCTGCCCCCCTCCTTACATGTACCGCACCCCACTGCCCCTTCCCCATATGTACCTCATCCCCCCTGCTTCCTCCTTACAAATACTTCATCCCCCCTGCCCTCCCAGCCACATGTTCCTCACCCCCCTCCCCACATGTACCTCATCCCCCCCTGCCCCCCTCCCACATGTACTTCATCCCCCCTGCCCCCCTCACTTGTACCATATACCCCCTGCCACCCTCCTCACATGTTCCTCATCCCCCCGGCCCTCCACATGTACCTCCTCCCCCTTTCCCCTCCTTACAAGTACCATCCCCCCCGCCCGCCCACATATTCCTCATCCACACTGCCCCCCTCCCCACATGTACCTCATCCCCCACTGCCTCTGTTCCCAAGTGTACCTCATTCCCTTCCCCATATGTACCTCATCCCCCCTGTTTCCTCCTTACAAGTACCTCATCCCCCTGCCCGCCCACATGTTCCTTATCCACACTGTCCCCCTCCCCACATGTACCTCATCCCCCACTGCCTCTGTCCCCAAGTGTACCTCATTCCCTTCCCCACATGTACCTCATCCCCCCTGCCATCTCCTTACCTCACCCCCCTGTCACCTCCTCATATTTACCTCATCCTCCCTGCCCCCCTCCTTACATGTACTGCACGCCACTGCCCCTTCCCCATATGTACCTCATCCCCCCTACTTCCTCCTTACAAATACCTCATCCCCCCTGCCCGCCCAGCCACATGTTCCTCACCCCCCCTCCCCACATGTACCTCATCCCCCCTCCCCACATGTACCTCATCCCCCCCAGCCCCCTTCCCACATGTACTTCATCCCCCCTGCCCCCCTCACTTGTGCCTTATACCCCCTGCCACCCTCTTCACATCTTCCTCATACACCCGGCCCTCCACGTGTACCTCATCTCCCTGCCTCTCTCCCGAAGTGTACCTCACCCTCCTCCCCACATGTACCTCCCACCCTTTCCCCTCCTTAAAAGTACCTCATCCCCCCTGCCCGTCCACATATTCCTCATCCACACTGCCCCCCTCCCCACATGTACCTCATCCCCCACTGCCTCTGTCCCCAAGTGTACCTCATTCCCTTCCCCATATGTACCTTATCCCCCCTGCTTCCTCCTTACCATTACCTCATCCCCCCTGCCCGCCCACATGTTCCTCACCCCCTCTGCCCCCCTCCCCACAAGTACCTCGTTCCCCCTGCCCCTCTCCTACATGTACCTCATTCCCCCTGTCCATCCACATGTTCCTCTTAACCCCTGCCCCCCCCACATGTCCTCGTTCCCCCTGCACCTCTGCCACATGTACCTCATCCCCCCTACCCCCTCATATTTACCTCATCCCCCTGCCCCCCTCCTTACATGTACCTCATCCCCCCTGCCCGCCCACATGTTCCTCACCCCCCCTGCCCCCCTCCCCACATGTCCTCGTTCCCCCTGCACCTCTGCCACATGTACCTCATCCCCCCTACCCCCTTATATTTACCTCATCGCCCCTGCCCCCCTCCTAACATGTACCTCATCCCCCCTGCCCGCCCACATGTTCCTCACCCCCCCTGCCCCCCTCCCCACATGTACCTCGTTCCCCCTGCCCCTCTCCTACATTTACCTCACCACCACTGCCTCCCTTCCCACATGTACCTCATCCGCCCTGACCCCCCCCACATGTACCGCACCCCACTGCTCCTTTCCCCAAGTGTACCTCATCCCCCTCCCCATATGTACCTCATCCCCCGTTTCCTCCTTACAAGTACCAATAGCCCCAATCGCCTCACCTGGATCCGCCGCTGCCTCATCCCCCCTGCCCCTCCCCCCACAAGTACCTCATCCACCCAGCCTCTCCCCACTTGTACCTGTGGCTGGATCACTTATAAATAACTTATTTGTGGCTGGATCATGTAGAAATAATTTATTCTAGAAATGTATTTGTCACATTCCGCTCCCCGGGTATCTCCACCTGAGCCTCATAACACTGACTATCACTTTAAACCTCTCTTCTTAGTACAAGCTGTCAGCCGCGCTTTGCACCTGTGTTTACTTCACCTGTGTGTTAGTCAGTTCCTGTATACCTGGACTCCTCTGATCTCTGCGCACCTGTTCCACTTACCTGTGGTAATCGCTATGATCAGCGCCCGCTATTCACTCTGTCTGCACCGCTGACTACTGCTGACTCCTTCCCATGCTCACTACGTATTCAGTCTGCATCATTGAACTCCGCTAATGGTTCCTACTCCTCTGTATACAGCCGTGACCCATCACTTGCAGTATACTCAATACTTCATTGAACTTTGTACCTATGCTTCGCCTTAGAGTGGTAATTCCTATTATCACCATTTGACATCTGAACTTTATATATATATATATCTATGCTGCCTAGTTCTGTTCTTCACCCGTCTCACTGGGAACTCCCCGGGAGGGATGCTACCTGCAGGGTGGAAGCCTGGTGAATACCTTCCATCTCGTTAGACTCCGCACCTCTGGGGCAGTCTAGTCAATACTAGTTGAGACTGCAGGATCTCACTTATCCCTTCATGAGTAAACCTGACAGTAAGATCCAGCCATGACAGATCCTGAGAGAGAACCCTCTGTTAAAGATTTATTGAACACCTGGTTGGTAGATTGGAATGTCAAAATGCCATGCAGATTCAACTACTCTAGTCCCTTCAGTCACTGGCTACTCATATGGACAATTTTCAAGTTTCTCCACCTCCGCCTACTATGGTACAGGCGCGTGTGCATCCAGTTGTTCCAGAGACGTCTTCAAATTCTTCTGCCTTACGCCTGCCAACTCCTTCTAAGTTTGATGGCAGTCCTAAGTCTTGCAGGGGCTTCCTCAATCAATGTCTTATTCAATTTGAACTTCTACCACATAATTTTCTTTCTTCAAGGGCTAAAGTTGCATATATCATTTATTTTTTATCTGGGCAAGCACTTGCCTGGGCCTCCCCTCTGTGGGAACGGAATGATAATCTTTTGAATGATTGCTCTGCCTTTATCTCTACTTTCAGGAGGATTTTTGACGAACCAGGGCGAGTTATTTCCTCAGTTTCCATTTTCCTCCGGTTACGCCGGGGTTCGCACTCTGTGGCCCAATAGGTAATAAAATTTCGGACTCTTTCTTCTGAATTACAATGGAACTATGAAGCCCTGGCAGCTACCTTCTGACAAGGCCTCTCCGACAAGGTCAAGGATGCTTTGTCTTCTCATCAAGAGGAAATTTCCTTTCTTGTTCTACCTCTTCCCACCAGTCCGCTAATTCTAGGCCTACCATGGCTTCACCTCCACTTTCCACAACTAGATTGGCCTTCCTCTCAGATTACAGCATGGGGTAAAGCCTGTTCTGGGAGATGTCTTACTCAAGTCCAGCCTTTAAGGACTTTTTTTGCTTCATTAGACTCTAATACCTCTGTTTTGCCACCACAGTATTCCTCGTTTGCTGATGTTTTTAATAAATCTAATGTTGAATGGTTGCCTCCTCATCGTCCATGGGATTGCCCCATTGATCTAGTTCTGGGTAAAATGCCACCCAGAGGACGTGTCTAACCTTTATCATTGCCCGAGAGGCTACCACCAATTATATTAAGGAAAATCTACAAAGAGGTTTTATTAGACCTTCCACCTCTCCAGCCGGAGCTGGCTTCTTCTTTGTAAAGAAAAAAAGATGGAACCCTTTGTCCCTGCATTGATTATAGAGGCTTGAATACCATCACTGTGAAAAACCGTTACCCCATTCCATTAATTACAGAATTATTTGAGCGCATCAAAAGTGCGAAAATTTATTCTAAACTAGACCTTCGAGGAGCATACAACCTCATTAGAATACGAGCTGGAGATGAATGGAAGACTGTGTTTAACACACGAGATGGCCATTATGAATATCTTGTTATGCCCTTTGGTCTGTGCAATGCGCCTGCAGTCTTCCAGAGCTATGTCAATGAAATTTTCCGTGACTTCCTATATTCTTCTGTGGTAGTGTACCTTGATGATATACTATTTTTTTTCGGAAGATCTCCAGTCTCATTGCCTTCACCTTGCTGAAGTTCTTTCTCGATTACGAAAAAACAATTTGTATTGTAAATTGAAGAAATGCTCTTTTGAAGCCACTGAGCTACCCTTCCTAGGGTATATTGTGTCAAACCAGTCTGCGGATGGATTCTGAAAAAGTTTGGGCTATTTTGGAGTGGTCTCGCCCCAATACACTCAAAACTATCCAACAGTTTTTGGGTTTTGCCAAATATTACAGACGTTTTATTTCTGGATATTCCACTATCGTGGCTCCATTAGTGGCTCTCACCAAAAAAGTTGCTGATACTCAACATTGGCTTCCAGAAGCATTTGAGGCATTTTCTTTTCTCAAAGAGGCATTTTCTACTGCTCCTGTCCTAAAGCAACCCGACCTCTCCCTCCCATTTTTTTCTCGAAGTTGATGCATCCAGGATGGGAGTTGGAGCCATTCTTTCACAGAAGTCCTTTCAAGGGAAACTTCATCCCTGAGCTTTCTTTTTCCGTAAATTACTACCAGCAGAAAGGAACTATTCCATAGGTGATAAAGAGTAACTGGCCATTAAATTAGTATTGAGCAAATGGCGCTATTTGTTGGAAGGGGCCCGACATATTGTTACTGTGTTTACAGACCACAAAAATCTCCTTTATCTCCAATCTGCCCAATGCCTAAATCCTCATCGTGCCCGTTGGTTGCTTTTCTTCTCACGTTTTAAATTACATGTTACGTTTAAACCTGGTCTAACGAATAAGAAAGCTGACGCATTGTCTCGAGCCTTTGACAATACTGAACCCGAGGATTTTCTGGATCGTCCCATTTTGGATCCAAAATGTCTTAATGCCATCAATCTTTCCAAGAATCCTACTCCCCCTACAGGGAAAACTTTTGTTCCTCCCTATCTACAAAAGAGACTACTGATTTGGTTCCATGCCTCACACTTTACTGGACATCTGGGAGCTCGAAAGATCTTTGAATTAATTTCCCGACAATACTGGTGGCCCAAATATCAATCTGAAGATAAGGAGTTTGTAGCCCAACATAAGTCCTCTCGCCAACCTTTATTGGGTCTTCTTCAGCCTCTTCCTGTGCCTTCCAAACCATGGACTCATATTTCGATGGACTTCATTACTGACGTACCTGCTAGCAAAAATTATAATACCATCTGGGTTATTGTTGACCGTTTTTCCTTCCTTTGCCTTCTTCTGCCGTTTTGGCCCAACATTTTGTGAAAGAGATTTTTCGCCTTCATGGTTGCCCTTTAGAAATTGTCTCGGATAGAGGGGTCCAATTTGTGTCCAAGTTTTGAAGATCTCTGTGTCATCTTTTGGGCATCCAACTAAAATTTTCCTCTTCATATCACCCTCAGACCAATGGGCAAATAGAGAGGGTTAACCAAGATTTGGAAACTTTTCTTAGGATTTTTTCATCTACTAAGCAGGAAGATTGGGTCGATATGTTACCATGGGCCGAATTTGTGCATAACAATGCCTTTCATAATTCTACTTCTGTGACTCCATTTTCTATTTTCTACGGTATACATCCTCGAATTCCTGAGTTTTCGGTCTTACCATCTACCCAGGTTCCAGCAGTCAATTCCTTGAGACAGGATTTCCTTTCCACATGGGCACAAGTTCGAAGGGCATTGAATAAATCTTCCTCTTGGTACAAATTATTTGCAGATAAGAAACGTAGAGCTGTGCCTCCTTTGAAGGTTGATGACAAAGTCTGGCTGTCGACCAAGAATATTCGTCTCAGGGTTCCCTATATGAAGTTCGCTCCTCATTATATTGGTCCCTATAGGATCTCTCAAGTTATTTCTCCAGTGTGTTTTAAACTTCAGCTTCCTTCAGCTCTTCGGACTACTAACACTTTCCATATCTCTCTTTTAAAGCCTGTGGTCATAAATTGGCTTTCTTCTCCTATTACCTCTCATGTTCATCCTGAGATCCAGCAAACTGAAGATTTTGAAATCAAGCAGTTATTGGATTCCAAGTACTCTAGAGGGATATTGAAGTACCTTGTTGACTGGAAAGGTTTTGGCCCCGAGGAGAGATCTTGGGTACGAGCATCTGATGTCAATGCACCTCTTCTATTGAAGAATTTTCAGACCAAATTCCCAAGGAAGCCTGGTCCTAGGTGTTCGGTGACCACCTTTAAAGGAAGTGGTATTGTCACACTCCGCTCCCCGGGTATCTCCACCCGAGCCTCAAAACACTATAACTTTAAACCTCTCTTCTTAGTACAGACTGTCAGCCACGGGTTTCACCTGTGATTACTTCACCTGTGTGTTAGTCAGTCCTGCCATTGGTCAGTCCTCCTTTATAAGGCTCCTCCTTTCACCTATTCATTGCTGGTTCTTTAAGTCTACACCTGGCCTGGTTCAGATGCCCCTTCCATTATTACCTTGCCGCTATTCACTCTGTCTGCACCGCTGACTACTGCTGACTCCTTCCACATCCCTGTGGTAAGTTGTGGCTCATCGTTGCTGCATCTCGAGATTCCACTGATCTGTTCACCTGCAGTATACTCAACACTTCATTGAACTTTGTACCTATGCTCCATCTTAGAGTTGTAATTCCTATTATCACCATTTGACATCTGAACTAATATATATATATATATGTCTCTATGCTGCCTAGTTCTGTTCTTCACCTATCTAACTGGGAACTTCCCTGGAGGGCCGCGACCTGCATGGTGTAAGCCGCTGAAGCCCAAATTCCCTTGCGGGGATCCCTTATGAATATCTTCCATCTTGTTAGACTCTGCGCCTCTGGGGAAGTCTAGTCAATACCAGTTGACACAGCAGGATCTCACTCGTCCCTTCGTGAGCAAACCTGACAATATTTCAATCAGAGGTGCAGTCACCAATGTATAATTGCTAAAGCATTTATCTTGTTACATTGGGATGTGTTATGTAGGTAAATTATTTGTTTGGGGTGTTGTAACTGTTCTTTGGGATTTCTCAAGGTTGCAATAGAGTGGCGGAAATGTGTATTCATGTTAATCTCATGTTAATTAGAACTCTTGATGTTTGAGTGTCCAACAAGGTTTAATTAGACTTGCTGTTAGATTTCCTCTTTGTCTAAAAAAGGATGCCGGAAATCATAGCAAGTTTGAGGATATCACAGATAAGTGTAAATATTGTTAGCTTTGCATTGCATGTAAATCCATTTTTGGGAAACATATATTGTATCCTGATGCTAAAAATAGCTCAGACATTGCGGAACCATCTCGGATCAGGGGGAAGGCTTACTCCTTGCCAGGAGTTATGTCAGAAATGTATAAAAAGTGAGCTGTTTGAGCATGTAATGTACCATTCCTGGTCAGGGGAGGGCTGGTAGACTTTAGCCTGGGGGACAAGCACACAGCATTGGCCCATAAGTAGCAGCCCATCCTTAAAGGGTAGTTTTTGGTACAATATATATATTTATCTAGATAAAATGAGGCTATTTTAGTGTTGCTTAATCCATATATATATTTTCATGCCCCGGCCCAGAGTTGGATTAAGGCTCTGGGGGGCCTGGGCACTTTAGACAGGGTAACCCCCTATGATGTAGCAAGCTGCCACCACTGGACTCCTATACAGGCATCCAGAACCAGGTTTCTTCTTGGTAGTTGGCAATCCTAGCGTACCTCGTTGCTGGTGTACCTGGGCTATTACCCCTGACCTCTCATGTTAGATCAGGGTGCTGTGGATGGATCCCCCCTGGCTATCACACTAGCGAGCAGAGCAGTGGTACTGGAAAAGCTTGGGTCCAAACCTCAAACAGCCGGTGAACGGATTAGTTTTAGGGTCTAATCTGCAGGTCACAGGAATACAGCAATATTGAAGATGTTTCTAAGCAGGTCTTTGAAGCAAGATGTTTATTTGCTCTCACTGGTTAGTGGTACCAGTGATTATTATTATTATTATCTTTGACTTATAAGGCGCTACAAAGGGTCCACAGCGCCGTACATTACATTTACAGAAAACAGAACCAAGACACAACATGATACAAAAATATATACAAGCACAGGTGACAGGGTAAAGCAAATCAGATTATATCTGACAGATAGTGAAAGGGATGGTAGAAATCAGCGAGAAGAAGGCCAAAGCTTAAGAAAACAGGACTAGTGAAGCAGGCCAAGAGGTACAGAGGGTGAAGGGACAGTAGAAGGAGCACACAAGGAAAGAGGGCCCTGCTCATGAGAGCTTACAACCTAAAGGGAAGGGGGAGACACAAAAAGGGTGGTACTAACTGGGGGAGAGAGCCAGGACAAGGAAGTTAGGAGGAGGACTGACAGACTTGAATAAAGAAATGAGTCTTAAGGGCACGCTTGAGTCCTGAAGACGAGAGTGAGAGGAGGTGATCAGGGAAGTAGTGAGGCGGTGGTCACAGGCAGAGCGGAAGGGGCGGGTAGGAATGTAGGTAGAGATGAGATTGGAGATGTAGGGAGGGGAAGATTGACTAAGAGCTTCAAAGGTGAGGGTGAGGAGTTTAAGTTTAACTGTAGGGTATGGGGAGTCAATGTAGTGACGGAGGGAGACTGCAGATACAGAGCGGAGGGAAAGAAAAATGAGGCGGGCAGCAGCATTGAGGATAGACATGTTGAAATCAGAAGAACAAGTTTCAAATACAAGCTAGTGCATTTTATACATTTCAGACACAGGCTATTTTTTGCATCAGAATGTACCCTATTTACACAAACATGGATTTACTTGCATTGCAAAGCTAACAGAATTTGCGCTTATCTATGAAATTCACTCTGGACAAAAGGCCACACAGTAATGACCCCCTGCTGGGCCTTTGGTCAGAGCAGGCATGACACTTCATCACAAAACTTCGTTAGCCATTCCTGCTATCAGACTCCCTTTCACATATGCCTCATTGGAGGTTTCCACTAGCAACCTTACAAATCCCAAGCAATGACACTTCCATAAAAAATACATCCCAATACACACAAGACCTATTGTATTAGATATATGCATCAGAAATAAGGCATATCCTTTAGTAAGATGAAAACAGGAAAAAACAGTTTCTACCTTTGGCTCAGAAATAACGATCTCAGAATATATACAATACAAAAAATAAGTGCATATGCAATTATATAAATATGCGCCCTGCGCTATTTCCTGTAAATAAATTCATACCAGAAGTTATTCATCAGTGATCCAGTAACAATTCACATTTGCTAAATAGATCTATTTCCCTCCAACCAGCCCCAACATTAAATCAATAATATTCCCATTTAATACATAATCATTTTTCCTCCCTCCAAACAGCCCCAGCAATAAATTAAATAGTTACAATTAGAATTAATAAATAGCCCTCATCCACAAAATCAGTCCCATATTGAATTAATAGCCCCAAACCACCTCACCTTAAATTAATAGGACCCAATATTAAATTAAATAGCCCCACCAATAAATTAAATTGCCCCACCATCACCCCACAAATAAAATAGCACTCATTAAATAATTAGCCCCCACCTGCACTCCACCATTGAATAGCCTACCTTCCACACTATATTAATACCCCCCTTCCTTCACATATATTAACATTCTGCCCTATACACACTATATTTATATACTGCCCCCCCCCCCACACTCACACTCTATTTATATACTGCCCCCACACACTCACACTCTATTTATATACTACCCCCCCACACTCACACACTATATTTATATACTGCCCCCCCACACTATATTTATTTACTGCCCCCCCACACTCATACTCTATTTATATACTGCCCCCACACACTCACACTCTATATACTACCCCCCCACACTCACACACTATATTTATATACTGCCCCCCCACACTCACACTCTATTTATATACTGCCCCCCCACACTCACACTCTATTTATATACTGCCCCCTCACACACTATATTTATATACTGCCCCCCACACTCACATACTATATTTATATACTGCCCCCCACACTCACATACTATATTTATATACTGCCCACACACACAATATATATATATATATATATATATATATATATATATATATATATATATACTCCCCACACACAGACACACAATATATATATACTGCCCACACACAGACACACAATATATACTGCCCACACACAATATATACTGCCCACACACACAATATATATACTGCCCACACACACACAATGTATACTGCCCACATACACAATATATATACTGCCCACACACACACACACACACACACACACACAATATATACTGCCCACACACACAATATATACTGCCCCCCCACACACACACACAATATATACTACACACACACACACACAATATATATACTTCACACACACACGCACGCACAATGTATACTGCCCCCCCCCCCCACACACACACACACAATATATATACTACACACACACACAATATATATACTTCACACACACACACACAATGTATACTGCCCACATACACAATATATATACTGCCCACACACACACAATATATACTGCCCACACACACAATATATACTGCCCCACACACACACACACACAATATATACTGCCCACACACACAATATATACTGCCCCCCCCACACACACACAATATATACTACACACACACACACGATATATATACTTCACACACACACACACAATGTATACTGCCCACATACACAATATATATACTGCCCACACACACACACACACACACACACTCTATTTATATACTGCCCCCACACACTCACACTCTATTTATATACTACCCCCCCACACTCACACACTATATTTATATACTGCCCCCCCACACTCACACTCTATTTATATACTGCCCCCACACACTCACACTCTATTTATATACTACCCCCCACACTCACACACTATATTTATATACTGCCCCCCCCCACACTCACACTCTATTTATATACTGCCCCCCCACACTCACACTCTATTTGTATACTGCCCCCTCACACACTATATTTATATACTGCCCCCCACACTCACATACTATATTTATATACTGCCCCCCACACTCACATACTATATTTATATACTGCCCACACACACAATATATATATATATATATATATATATATATATACTCCCCACACACAGACACACAATATATACTGCCCACACACAATATATACTGCCCACACACACAATATATATACTGCCCACACACACACAATGTATACTGCCCACATACACAATATATATACTGCCCACACACACACAATATATACTGCCCACACACACAATATATACTGCCCCCCCACACACACACACAATATATACTACACACACACACACACAATATATATACTTCACACACACACGCACGCACAATGTATACTGCCCCCACACACACACACACACACACACAATATATATACTACACACACACACAATATATATACTTCACACACACACAATGTATACTGCCCCCACACACACACACACACACACGCACAATATATATACTACACACACACACAATATATATACTTCACACACACACAATGTATACTGCCCACATACACAATATATATACTGCCCACACACACACAATATATACTGCCCACACACACAATATATACTGCCCCACACACACACACACACACAATATATACTGCCCACACACACAATATATACTGCCCCCCCCACACACACACAATATATACTACACACACACACACGATATATATACTTCACACACACACACACAATGTATACTGCCCACATACACAATATATATACTGCCCACACACACACACACACACACACAATATATACTACACACACACACACACACACACACACACATTTACTGTACCTTATTCCACCCGCGTATCTGCGGCACTTCACTGTTCACCAGCGCCGGACTGGGAGTAAAAATCAGCGCTGGCATTTCAAGCTACAGGCCCATCTCTGTTGATGAGCAGGACAACACCGTGTGCCGCTGTGCAGCAGCGGCGCCGATAGGGGCGTGGCCACATTATGTTGGGGGCGTGGTCAACATGGGGCATTGATACATAAATTATAATAAAACATTACATTTATCAGGCCCTCTCCATCATACCACACCCCACCCCAGAAACACATTACAACACCCCCAGCCCACTGTACTTATCTATGCTTCTGATGCTGCTGACATCCATCAGGGTGGGAAAGTCCTGTAGAGTGAGCATGGAAGCTCTTAGTCTCACAAGATTAATAAATCTCATCAGACTTAGATCTCCTCGGCTTGCTCTGCAGGCTGTGTCCTATCCAGGGACTGGTGGTAGCTATCCGCTCCTTCCTGCTAACCAGAGCTGGACTTAGGCTCAGGGGGCCCAGGGCACTTAAGACAGGGGGCTCCTATGATGTAATATGGTTATTAGACACATTTTCAACAAATACACAGGCAATACTGTGAGCACTACTATTAGGTGCACACAGTTCTGCCTTCACAAGCAGTACAATGTGAAGTAGGACATATCTCCCAACTGTCCTTGTAGTCAGACCAAATCCTGACTAAGCGGGACAGTCACCCACCAAATTCAGGACAGTTGGCAGACTGTCCTGGTCTCTCTTACCTGTCTTGTCATTGTCACCACTTGTGGCTGCTGGTGTCTTTATATCAGTTGCTGCTTGTCTGGATCCTGGAATGTTGGAGGCCCTATTTGGAAAAAAATAATGGGTACATGAAATTTAGAAAACTCCAATTAGCACCGGTGTTAAATCAATATAGCACCTACGTTATAAATTTAGGCCTCACTCCAGCCCCAACATTAAAATAATAGTATTCACATTTGATAAATACATCTATTTCCCTCCAACTAGCCCTGACATTAAATAGTATATAAATTTAATAAATATACCTATTTCCCTACAACCAGCCCCAAACATTAAATTAATAGTATTCCCATTTAATAAGTTAACCTATTTCCCTCCCACCAAACAACCCCAGCATGAAATTAAATAGCATTTATGTTTAATAAAAATAACCATTTCCCACAACCATCTCATGCATTAAATAATTCATAATCACATTCAATAAATATACCTCATTTTCCCCAAACAGCCCCATATTCACTTAATAGCACACATTATAGTCATATACTGTCCCCCACACACATTATAGTCATATACTGTCCCCCACACACATTTTAGTCATATACTGTCCCCCACACACATAGGCCATTTTTATTGTCCCCCTCCTACAGTCATTGCCCCTGCAGACATCCCCCCCTTCCCCCTGCAGACATTTTCACTCACCCCCCTTCCCCCTGCAGACATTGTCACTCACCCCCCCTTCCCCCTGCAGACATTGTCACTCATCCCCCCCTTCCCCCTGCAGACATTTTCACTCACCCCCCCCTTCCCCCTGCATACATTGTCACTCCCCCCCCCTTCCCCCTCCACACATTGTCACTCATCCTCCCCTTCCCCGTGCAGACATTTATTCAACTTACCAAAGGCTCCTAGGCGGCTGCGTCGGCGCGATGTGATGTCATCGCGTGGCTGCGCGGAAGTTTAAAAAAAAATAAAAATAAAAAATTGCAGGACTGGAAGCGCAGGGACCGGACCGGCCCATACAGACATCGGCCCTTCTGGCAAATGCCAGAAGTGCCAGATGGCCAGCCCAGCCATGCTGTTCACACATAGAATGGCACTTGTCACGTGGTGCTCGTCCCATGTGACAAGCCGGGTAGGAGGGGCCTAAGCCACGGCCAGTGGTGAAAGGTGGCTGGTCCCGGAGGAGAGGCCAGCCACCAAATAATAGAGACTTGGGACGGTTCATGCACCAGCCCAAAATAGTAATTTTCTGTCCAGCTCCGGGGGCATGTGCCCGTCCCATCCCTGTTCCTGTTCAAACTGACCTGATGACTTGTACCTTCAATCAGTGTGAAAGCAAATAAACATCACTTGCTTCAAAGACCTGAGAACTTCTCCATGCTGAAATTCCTGTGACCTACAGATTAGACACAAAATCTAATTCCTGTGCCTGGGAGTTATCAGAGACCTCCGGAGCCCAGGCTGCAGAAGAAGTACTACAGCTGCGGGAAAACTGGTCACCTAAGGATGGACTGTCCCACAGCCCAAGCATCCCAGGCTCGTGTCCCCAATCCGAGTCCTGGGGCCTGGCTGACTTGCTTAGCTGCCAAAGTTGAGCCATTAGAGACTATTGCCAGCCCAACGGAGTGTGGCGTGTCTGAAGTTGACTTGGAGGGCTGTGTGTGTGTCAAAAAGACCTGTGTGTCCAAAAGACCCTCCAAAAATGTGGAGGAACTTGCAGCCTGTCCAAGTGGGACCCCTGCAAAGAGAAGGACTTAGAGATTCAGGGGCCTCAATTACAATTGTGAGTCTCCATCTTATTGAGTCTGTTGCAGTATTGCAGGGTCGCACTGCCAAAGTTACCATGGCAGATGGAATGGAGAAGGAAGTGCCTGTTACAAGGGTGTATTTGGAATGGGGAGATGGCCAGGAGTTAGGAGATGTTGCCGTTATCGATGGCCTCCCAACTGATGTGATCTTTGGCAACGGTGTTGGGGGTGGAATTGTGACCACATTTCTCAACTCTATTACCCGAAGCCTAGCTGCTGAACTACAGTCTTCAGGGTCTACACTTGCACAACCCAGCCCAGAGGAATAGACCACAGCTGCTAGAAAACAGTCATCACTAGCAACCACAGCTTCAGCCAGCCCAGAGGAAAGTCTCTGGAAAGACTTTGTCTCCTAGCAACGCAGAGGAGGTTGTCTCTTGCCAACCTGATATTGTGGGGGTGCCCGGTGATGCTCTTGTCCCTAGCAATATGTCAGTTCTGGCGGTGAGCATAGCTGACCACAGTGTCCGCTCTTTGACTGACCCCACCTTGACCGACCCTAGTAACCCTAACATAGACCCCCCTGCAGAGTGTCCTGACTTATACGATAGTGAGGCCGCAAGGAAGAGTTTAGGTCAGCGCAGCTCTCTGATCTCTGACATGAAGATATGAGGCGCCAGGCTAGCAGTGGTCTTTGAGTGATAGAGGTAGGGAGTGTGACCTGACGTAAAGGGTTGTTGTACCGTGTAGCTAGGAAGATAGATGGGGATAGACCAATCCGGGAACAAGTTCAACTGGTGGTATCACGGAGCTTTCAAGTTTCCTGTGACATCTGCAAGAGGATAGGGAAAGTCTCTAGGTAAAGCCCAACCCCAGCCGTTAACTGAGGAATCTTTTGCCTGGGAGGTCATAGACATTATAAGCTCACTTATTCAGCTGGAGGAAATCTCGTTCCCTGGCCGACTTCCTTCACTTTAAATTCATCTTCTCTTCTTTCTGCTCCACCCTCTCCCCCGCCAAACAATCCTTCTTTAAGTCCCTCATTTCTTCTCAGTCCTCCAATCCCCGCCGCCTCTTTGCCACCTTCAACTCCCTACTCTCCCCCCCCACCCTCTTCTGTCCTGTCTTCCCTGTCCACTTCTGACTTTGCCACCTTTTTCTCTTCCAAAATTGCGGCCATCAGACTGAACATCTCCTCCTCCCCTTCTCCCGCCTCCCTCTTCGCTTCACCTCCCACCAACACCCAACTCTGGTGCTCCTTCGGCCCTACAACAGGTGAAGAAGTTCGCTCTCTCATTCTTTCCTCTCCACCCTTTACCTGCCCTCTCGATCCCATCCCCTCTCATCTCCTTTGCTCTCTTTCTCCCACTGCCTGCTCTTACCTCGCACACCTTTTCAACCTATCACTCTCCTCTGGTGTAGTACCCATCTCATTTAAACATGCTCTCATCTCTCCTATCCTCAAGAAACCCAATCTCGACCCCACATCTCTTGCCAACTATCGCTCTATCTCTCTTCTCCCCTATGCCTCTAAATTACTTGAGCGAATTGTCTGCAGCCGCCTAACCAGGCACCTCTCGGACAATTCCCTCCTTGACCCTCTCCAATCCGGCTACCGCCTCCTCCACTCTACCGAAACTGCCCTGGCCAAGGTTACTAATGATCTCTTATCGGCCAACTCCAAGGGTCATTTCTCCCTACTCATCCTCCTTGACCTTTCCGCAGCCTTTGACACCGTGGATCACCCCCTCCTGCTGCAAACTCTTCTCTCTCTGGTTCTGTCCACGCCTGGTTCACCTCATACCTAGCTAACCGCTCCTTCTCTGTATCCATGTCTGGTTCTTCCTCCTCCCCCTACCCTCTCGCTGTAAGAGTCCCACAGGGCTCCGTTCTCGGCCCTCTACTCTTTTCGCTCTATACTTCCTCCCTTGGTGCTCTCATCTCCTCCTTTGGCCTTCAGTATCACCTTTATGCTGATTACATTCAACTTTACATCTCTTCACCTGATCTTTCCTCCACCCTCCTCGCTCAGGTATCTGACTGCCTCTCCGCCATCTCCTCCTGGATGTCGGAGCGCTTTCTCAAAATCAACATTTCCAAAACTGAACTCATTGTCTTTCCTCCTCCCAGCCTCCCATCCCACCATGACCTCTCCATTGTCGTTAACAACACTACCATCTCCTCTGTCACCCAACTCTGCTGCTTGGGTGTCACCCTTGACTCCTCTCTCTCTTTTGCCCCCCACATTCATTCTCTTGCCAAAGCCTGTCGCTTTAAACTACGCAACATTGCCCGCATCCGTCCCTTTCTCTCTCAGGAGGCCACCAAAACCATCATACACGCACTCATCATCTCCCGCCTGGATTACTGCAACCTCCTCCTCACCGGCCTCCCCCATTCCCGTCTCTCTCCCCTCCGCTCTATACTCAATGTGGCCGCAAGACTCATCTACCTCTCACGCCGCTCCTCCTCTGCCTCCCCTCTCTGCCTTGCCCTACACTGGCTCCCCTTCCCCTACAGAATTCTTTTCAAACTCCTCACCACCACTTACAAGGCTCTCTCCCACTCTACTGCCCCTTATATCTCTAACCTCCTCTCCATTCACACTCCCACCCTCTCCCTGCGCTCGGCCAATGACCGCCGCCTCTCCTCCACTCTGATCACCTCTTCCCACTCCAGAATCCAGGACTTTTCCCGTGCAGCCCCCCTTCACTGGAATGACCTCCCTCGCTCCATCCGCCTCTCTCCTACTCTGTGCTCCTTCAAACGTGCACTCAAAACTCGCCTCTTTCTCAAAGCCTACCAACCATCCACTTAACCCCCATCTCCTCCACTCATTCTCCCCTCTCTCCCATTCCCTCAACTGGCTCCTCTTGTGCCTGGTCTGTTTACCCTCCCTTAGGATGTAAGCTCGCTTGAGCAGGGCCCTCTTCCCTCCTGTCTCCTTACCCGTTCTTCTGCTCCGTGTCTATTGCATCTGCCTGCCTGGAGTTTCTGAAGTATTGGTATTTTTGTTTATTGTTCTGTACTGTTATACCCTGTATAGTCTACTGTTTGTACTATGTGCGGCGCTGCGGAAACCTTGTGGCGCCTAACAAATAAATGATAATAATAATAACTAGTCATTCCCAGTTATATCGGGAAAAAGTTCATCCTAGCCCTAGTGGATTTTGCCACCAGATACCCAGAGGCAGAAGCCCTGT
This sequence comes from Mixophyes fleayi, assembly GCF_038048845.1. Taxonomy (NCBI): domain Eukaryota; kingdom Metazoa; phylum Chordata; class Amphibia; order Anura; family Limnodynastidae; genus Mixophyes; species Mixophyes fleayi. Next base: position 1,781,252 of record NC_134404.1, on the reverse strand, counting down.
CCTACAGCTTTAGCCGGGTGGGATATCCCAGAGAAGTGGTCACTGACCAGGGGACCCAATTCCAAGGGGAATTAGTCCAGACCATGTGGGAGAAATAGGGCATTAAGCCCCTGCGAACCACCACCAAACTAATGGTCTGGGTGAACATTTTAATGGAGTGTTGAAACACCTCCTGAAGGCGTATGTACATTCCGAAGGGAGAGATTGGGAAAAGGACCTGCAGCAGCTCCTGTTTGCTGCATACAGGGAGGTGCCCATGGAGTCCACCGGATACTCCCCTTTTAAACTGTTATCTGGTCAGAGAGTGTTGGGAAGGGACCTTCCAGGCCAATGAACAGCTCATCCTCCAATATGTGGAGGAAATGAGGGCCAGAATGAAAAGGTTAATGCCTTTAGCGCAAGGGCATTTAAAGAGGACAGAGACCAGGCAGCAGGAGTGGTATGATGCCCATGCCCAGAATAGGACCCCAGAGCAGATGGTTATGGTGCTCATCCCAGTGAGGCGGAATAAATGTCAAGCCACCTGTGATGCCCCTTACAAAGTAGTGAAACAGGTAGGACCAGTCAATTATGTGGTGGCCCTAGATGATGAGAAGTGACTGAAAACCTTCCACATTAACCGGTTAAAGGGTTATGTGGAATGGCAAACTGCGGCCAGGGTGGTATGTTGTCTCCCCATGGATCCAATAGAGGTACACACCTTGCTGGAGCATATAGGGGAAGTGAAAGGAGATAAAGGGGGGATGATGGGGCGGTGGGAACACAGCTACAGGAGGTAAAAAGGCAGGAAATGAGGGAGATTCTAGAGAGGGAGCAGGTTAATTTTACCTGTAGGCTCAGACGTACCCACTTGGCCATCCACCATGTAGACACGGGGAGGCAAAACCCCATAAGGCAGGTGGCGTACCGCATAACCCCTGCAGTACTAACCCAAGTGTGATCTGAGATAGAAGTGTTGCTGGCCTTAGGTGTAATTAAAAAATCAAATAGTCCATGGGCTGCAGGGGTGGTGTTGGTCCCGAAAAAAGACAGGACCAGCCACTTCTGCGTGGATTATCGTAAGTTAACCAAGGTTACCACCACGGATGCTTACCCCATGGCCCAGATCGATGAGCTGCTGGACAGGCTAGGGGTAGCCCAGTTTGTGTCCACCTTAGATCTAAGTAAGGGCTACTGAAAAATTTCCCTCATCCATGAGGCCTAGAAGCATTCAGCTTTTATAACTCCATTGGGATTATTTAAATGCATTTCAATGTCCTTTGGGATGAAGAATGCTCTGGCCACATTCCAATGGATGGTTGATGACCTGTTGGAAGGGGGTCAGGATTTTGCCCAGGATTACAAAGATAACATAGCCATTTTTAGCCAGACATGGGAGGATCACTTAGTGCAAGTGGCAGAGGTTTTGAAGAGGATAAGGCAGGTCGGGCTGACCACCCTGGGGCAAGTGTTTCATAGGAATGGCAGAAGTACGATATTTACCGAGTTGGTGTCACAAAGACAGCATTGACCCAGAACCCTGTATTATAACCCTGCAGCCCCAGATTTTAGCAAGAGATTTCTGGTAGAAACGGATGCTTCTGGGTGTAGACTGAGTGCTATGCTCAGCCAAGTAGGGGAGGATGGACAAGAACACCCTATGGTCTATTTGTCTAAAAAACTGGTTGACAGAGAGGTGGCCTATGCCACAATTAAAAAAGAGTGACTGGCCATAGTGTGGGCCCTGAAGAAACTGCAACACTATACTTACGGGCAAGAGTTCACAACATCAAAGATCACAACTCATTACACTGGTTGTGTCATGCCTGAGGATCTGTCTACCTAGACTGGGTGGTGTCTCTGGAGTTAGGCTGGTGACTAGATACATAAAGCTGGGTGGCCTGATTATGTTCCTTTGCAAGTAAATTTAAGGACAGAACCGGAATGCTGGAAACTGTATTGCTGGAACCGGAATGATGGAACTAAATGGGAGCCAGAATGTTGGAACAGGAATGGAACCGGAATGCTGGATGACGGAGCAGTAACGAAATCAGAATACTGAATGATGGAACCGGAATGCTGGAACCAGAATGCTGAATGCTGGAACTGGAATGGAACTGGAATGCTGAAGGCTGGACACCTCTTGGGCTTCAAAGGGAATTTTGCATGGAAGATACGGACTAGACGTGGAACATATACATCAGTGGCTTTAATCCAGGCTCGTTCATCTGGGCCGTAACCCCTCCAATCAATAAGGTTCTGAAGATGACCATGACAAATCCGTGAATCGAGTATCATTTCCACTTCATACTCAACTTCTTGCTGAGTTTGGACTTTAGGAGTCTTAGGGAGTGTAGAATGAAACCTATTCAGGACCAAAGGCTTCAACAAGGATATGTGGAAGGAGTTTGGGATTCGTAGGTATGGAGGAAATTTAAGTTTGTAATCTACTGGATTGATGACACGCTCCATGGGAAATGGACCAATGTAGCGAGGGTCAAATTTCATGGAAGGTACCTTAAGCCTCAGGTTGCGAGTGGAGAGCCACACTCGATCCCCTGGTTTATGACTGGGAATTGCTCGACGTTTGTAATCATCACATTTTTTGTACTTGGAGGAAGCCTTTAACAGGGAAGCACAGACTTCCTAGCTGAGGGTAGTCCAGTGAGAGGGATAAAATGGGCCATCATGGAGAACCTGTCAACTACACACCAGATGTTGTTGGACCCATTAGAAACTGGTAGATCAGTATTGAATTCCATAGGCAGATGAGTCCTGGGTTGGTGAGGAATAGACAATAGTGGAAGTTGGCCGGCAGGTGTCTGGCGATATATATTTTATGTTGGGCACACCTGGAACAGGAAGCTATGAATATTAGGATGTCCTACTTAACCGAGGCCACCAATAGGATCTTTGGCCAAATTTGAGAGTCCTTTGAACTCCAGAATGTACGGAGAAACGGGAGGCATGAGCCCATTGAAGCAATTTCTTGCGCAGAGGCGGAATAGGAAAAATATTAGTACTAGAAAAGGACACAGGATCGATGATGGGACTTTCTTTGGTGTGGCAAAGAGCCTTACAATTCTTGGATTCTGGCTGGTAAGTTACCTTGAAGTCAAACCTAGAAAAGAACAAGGCCCATCTAGCTTGTCTAGGATTGAGACATTGGGATGACTTTAGATACAGAAGGTTTTTATGATCTGTGACAACAGAGATGGGATATTTGGCACTGAGGGGAAACGAGGTATTAATATCGCCTCAACCTGTCTGCACCTCGTTTCTCATAAACTGCGGACTATAAAAACATATACTTTTTTTATCCCTCTGGTTCCCCATATTTCTCAGTCATATTTAGACTTGTGTATATTCTATTTTGAAAGTAGTAAAATGTCTGCCAGCTTGTATCATGCTAGTCCATTGTTTCAGTCTAGGCAAAGGTGTTATTGTCCACCAGTCCTGTATGAATGTACATCACACCATGGGATCTCTTGTCTTTGTTTAGATGTGAGTTCGATGTTAAATTACAGAGGACGGCATTGTGTATTTAAATGTAAATGTGTCTGGATTGTGATCTCTTCTGTTTTAGAAAACTCTGCTGCATAGCCACAGAACAATACCTGTCCCTACTTAAATCAGGAGTGACTCATCTGCTATCCGTTTGGCTGTATGTTTACCTGTAAAAAGGAAAGCACAGAAAAGGACCAATCAGACAGGTCCTGAAATTGCTGATGAGGTCATTTTTGGGCTTAAAAGAGAGGTCTAGAGGACAGCAAATTGGCATTCGCTCCCAAGTGATAGCAGAAGTCAGGCTGGTGTTGAGATATAGATCTCTGCCCCTTGGAGTACTGCCGTGCCCTGATCTACCTCTCCAGGTCTTGCAGAGCTGTGTGTCCGCCAAAAGTGGAGTGACAGTGACTTAGGGCCGCTACGTTTGCTGGTATTCTTAAAGGAGAGCGGGGAGAAGCTTGGATTGATAGACAGCAGTTCCTGAAAGTGACAAGGATACTGGTGAGCCGTTTGCATTATACTCTGTATGTTGTCTGTACCATACTGTAGTGTTATTTGTTGCTAGTTATTATTTAAATATGTTTATTGCTAAGCAGAGATTGAATTCCTTAATTTAGATATTACAGATGAGGAAACCATTGCTGCTTTACGCAGCATGAAAGTGTCCTCCGCCCCGGGCCCGGATGGATTCCCAGCCAAATATTATAAAAAATTTGCTGGGATCCTTAGCCCTAAGCTCACCACATGGTTTAATTCCATCCTCGATGGAACTTCCTTTGACCCAGCGACGGACCGAGCCTGGATTTCAGTAATCCCAAAAGAGGGAAAGGATCCCTCCCTTTGTAGTAGCTATCGCCCCATATCGCTCCTAAACGTTGACCTCAAAATATATGCCAAAATCCTCGCAAATAGGGTCAACTCAATGCTTCCCAGGCTAATACATCCAGACCAGGTCGGGTTTGTCCCGGGTCGACAGGCTGCGGACAATACTAGGCGGATCATAGATCTCATCCAGCATATTAATGATAATAAGCAACCGTCTCTCCTCATGTCACTTGACGCGGAGAAGGCATTTGACCGCGTTGGCTGGCCCTTCAGGATGCAGGCTCTGACTGTGTATGTGGTGGTCGAGTACTGATGGGATTTCCTTCCCTTACCTTGTCCTCCAGACACGAGTCAGGTTCTTTTTTGGTCGGATATCCGGTGGTCAGGAGATAAATTCTTCAATGAAAGGGACAAGGATTGGTCAAATAACTTGGGTTTATTAATAATGCGGTAAAGATAATTTTGGTAAGCCACCGCGCCACTGACCCCTTCAACTCAATGGTAACAACAAAATATTCATTTGATCAACATAGAGCACAATAGCATTTAACATATAATATACAACTGGTGAGTATAAGGCACAATTGCTATAAAATCTTCAATAACAATAAATCAATTTTAGGTAAATCACTTAACATTAACATTCAACTAAAACATTTGGTGCGCCAATATTATCCCTGGTAACGTTACCATATTTTACACTCAGTCCTGGACTGACCTGTGCACAGGAATTTTGTAGTACATTAAATCTGTCAGCATGGAGGAAAGCAAGTGGAGGAATCTGTGACAAAGGTGATTTGCAGACCTACTGTACTTTCAACTAGAGTTCCTTCATATGATCGACTTCCAGCAGTAATACCTCTTATCTCTCTCAGCCTGTTCCTGAGGTAGTGAGCAGCTACATGGAAAGATTCAACTCAGATTTCTTATCTCTCGGTCTGTCTTCTTGTCACTCATAAACCTCATCTCTCTCCCTCAGAAGTCTAGAACTTTCCTCTCCCCACTGCCTTCTGGGAGTTCACAGTTATTACCAAACTCAGTGAACTTGTTGCTATGACACAAACTCCTCCTTCCTGCACATCATCCTGGGCACCTCTTCAGTTCAACTGTCAACTGTCATTCCCACTGTGTCTTTCTCAGCCTCTATTAACCCCTTGTAGCCCTGCATTTCAAAAGCGTCCATGCACTTCCTCTGTGCTGTCCAATAGGGCATTTGGGGCACCACACGTACGGCTTCCAGGACCGCTTCTTTAGGGGGGTATCAGCCCTGTACCATAACCCATCGACCTCGGTCCAGGTAAACGGAAGCTCCTCCCCATCTTTCACCATCCGAAACGGGACCCAGCAAGGATGCCCTCTGTCTCCCTTATTGTTTGCTTTGGTGATAGAACCCCTTGCCATGAGAATCCGTAAAAATCCTAACATAACCGGGATGCAACTGCCTTCCAGTACCCACAAGATAGCCCTCTATGCGGACGATATTCTCCTTACCCTAACTAACCCTTTAACTACTCTTCCCAATCTATTCCAAGAGCTCGAAACTTTCTCCATAATATCAAATTTCAAGATAAACACAACCAAAACAGATATCCTAGACTTCCATATTCCTTCTAAGCTAAAACAACTCCTAGAGTTGAACTTCCCCTTTCATTGGAATTCTGATCATATAAGATACTTGGGCCTAGCCCTCACCAGAAAGGTGGAGAGTATCTACCAAGCTAACTATCCCCCTCTCATAGCATGTATAAAAAAAGATCTAAAAGCATGGGAGAAACTCATGATATCTTGGGTTGGACGGATAACGTCAGTGAAAATGAATTTGCTCCAAACGTTATTATACCTCTTCCACACTCTCCCTATTAGGGTCCCCCCCTCAGTCTTGAAAATGTTACAAACCCTTATAATGCGGTTTATATGGTCAAACAAGAGGCCCAGGATCTCTGCTCGCATTTTACAACGCTCTCCCAAAGCGGGCGATCTCGGCATTCCTAACATACACAACTACTACTACGCTGCGCGGCTGGCCCAGTGTGTACAATGGCACTCTCCCCCTGGAACTAGGATATGGGTGGACATAGAGTCAGATATACTGGGTGGTTCACCGATTTGCTCTGTTCTCTGGCTATCAGCCGCACAGCGCCCAGCCTCTATTTGAGTGCATCCAGTCCTGGCCCTATCTCTCTCGATCTGGTCCAGATGCAACCGTTTAGCATCCCTCTCTCCTGCTCCCTCGATTCTGATACCCTTATGGTCTAACCTGCTTTTACGCCCGGATTGTCTCACTCCATGTACACAAAATGGGCAGGTCAGGGCAAACTGCTGTTACTTAACCATATAACTAAGACAACGATATTTCCACAATTCTCAGAGTTGGTAGAACGGTTTTGTTCCGGGACACTTCCACCAGTATCTTCAGATTAGGCATTATCATCAAACGGTTAAAGCCCAACTCTCTTCCAGACCACCCACCACATTTGAGAACTTGTGTCTTTCGGGCCCAACCTCCAAAGGTCTTATATGCATTCTCTATAATGCCTTGCTCCCCGCCACTCCGTCTGTTAAGGATCACTTTCAGACGCAGTGGGAGGCGGACCTGGGGGTTGTACTAGACCAGGAAGTGTGGTCGGATATTTATGAATGTACAACCCGTTGTTCTATAAATGTCTGCATCAAAAAAAATGCTAACAAACTATTGCACAGGTGGTATTATGTCCCCTCGAGACTACAAAAAATATACCCACAGACCAGCGCTGATTGCTGGAGAAACTGTGGTCAAACGGGAACTTTTGTGCATATATGGTGGGACTGTCCCGGGATCCGCCCATACTGGACAGCAGTCCTTGCATTAGCTTCAACAATTCTAGACACTCACATACCACCTGACCCTAAGCACATTCTACTTCCACTACCTCTTCCAGATCTTACCACATCTGAACACAAACTTCTTAGACTCATCATCAGCGCTGTCACATGTCAGATAGCGGCCTCTTGGAAGAACTCTACACCACCAACACTTCAGATGGTCTGTAGCTGGATTTGGCACACTTACCAGATGGAACACATTACTAGCATGCTGAGAGGCTCCTCCGTCTCCTTTTACAAGGCCTGGTCCGCATGGGCTTTGTACCATAATCAAACTCCACTCCAGTTTTAGTGATATCCGAATATGGAATAGTATTTCTAAGCAAGTATATTTCTTTTTTCATTTGATGCGTGAATTCTTAATTCCCCCCCCCCCCTACATGTCCCCCTTCCACCCATTACACCCCCCCTCTATACCCTACAATTCTAAGATATTAAAAACAACATCTTTACAATGCTAGTTAAATATATGTAACGCCCCCCGTGGCGTGTTAGTAAAACCCTGCACCTCAGTGAATACAGGAGGGGTCACCTAGAGGGTAAGCTAGAAGTTTATGAAGAGTTACATAAACAGGTTACCATGGTGATAACCCAGCCCAGCCTGTGAGACTGAGGGAGAAGAAGGAGGGGCTGTCATTAAGGGGGGATAGAGAAGAGAGACACAGGAGAGGAGAGATGGTAGCTGGGGACCTGGGAGAGAGTGGGGTGGAAGCTCCCAGGCTCCCCCAGCATTGCCTGGCTGTCTGAGCGTGGTGACTGAGCCAGGGCAAGGAATGTGTGCCCTGGATGAGGGGGAGAACTCCATGCCACTATAGATAACCCAAGAGAGAGGGGGACACTTCGCATGGAAGAGACCCTGGAGGAGGGTAGCTACAAGAGGCATGGTAGCTGTATTGTCAGATCCTGAGGCTGGGAGTACACAGAGTGATGTGTCAGAGCACAGGAGACATAATCCCCGCAGAGGAGCGATGAGCTGCAGCTGAGAGGTATAGAGTGTGTCAAAGCTGTATGGAGGAGAAGCTGCCTGCCTATTAGCATCCATGTGAGTGCCCCTGCAGAGGAGGGTGATCTGCAGTGAGTATGGAGTGCAAGAGACATGTGAGTTATGTTATATAACATCTGGATAACATTAAGAACTGTGCTGGAGAGAGTGAGGAGATGTATATATTTTTCTTTATTGCTGCAACCATTATGATTATCGTGCTGGAGGAAGAGGAGTGTAAATAAAGAGTTGAGTTTATCATAGAGATTGTCTGGCGCCCAAATTATTGTGACTTCTATTACACTGCACCAAAGTGACATCACCTGTGTCCCACTAACTACAGAGAAACACCTGCATGTGCAGGGACCCCCTGATCATCTACACCCATGCCCATCAGCTAGCCAGGGCTTGAGAAGGAGGTGCACTGTGTACCCTTTGCACCTCATACTACACACAGTGACAGGGGGTCACATATACAATTGTCTTACGAATACAAAAAGCTATGAGAGTGTTTTTGCGTTCTGCTGTATGTAAACACGTGTTATCTATTTCTAATTAACCTCTCGATAGTCTGTAATGCTCCTTTTTATTAAAAAAGATAAAAATAAAAAATATGTTTATTGCTGTTTTGTGCTACCATTTTGTTAAATAAATGTATTTGTTTTATTTCGGATATTTGCCTGGGTGATTTTGAACCTTGGGTAGGCACCGGGTAGGCCAGCTGTGTGGCGCAGAAGGTTACGTTAAACCCGGTATCCTCACAGGCACCATTCAACAAAAGTCTCCAGTCCTCCAAAGCCAACTTACTGGTTTATAGAGTAGTTTTTTTTTGACGGCAGAAAACTTGCAAGAAAAATAACCACAGGGATGAAGATTTTGAAACACTGGGATAAAACAGAGCCCACACCTACTGCAGAGGCCTCCACTTCCAGGGTAAAAGGTCGGGATAAATCAGGCTGGGGAAGAACTGGAGCAGAAATTAAAAGTTGTTAGATGCAATGGAATGTTGCTTTGTCTTCTTCAGACCAATTAGAAGGATCGGACTCCTTTTTAGTAAGGATTATGTTGGGAGCCCCATGAGTGGAGAAATTTCTAATGAATTTCCTGTAATAGTTTGAAAAACCCAGAAAGTGTTGAATCACCTAGAGAGTGGCTGGAATAGGCCAGTTGAGAATCACCTTGAGCTGCTCTGGGTCCATCTGTAAGTCAGTACCAGAAATAATGTAAAGTAAAAAAAAGAGATGGATGGAACATCAAAGGTGCATTTCTCCAATTCACAGAAGAGCCGGTTAGTACGGAGTCGTGAAAAAAACTCTTTGACATGGGCACAATGTGATTACAGATTATTGGAGAAGATAAGAATGTCGTCCAAGTAGACAACAACTGTTTTGTAGAGGAGGTTACGGGAAATTTTATTGACATAATGCGGGAATACCGCTGGGGCATTACTCAATCCGAATGGCATGACAAGGTACTCATCGTGCCTGTCACAAGTGTTAAAAGCGGTCTTCCATTCACCCCCTTCACAAATTCGAATTAAATTGAAAGCCCCTCTCAAATCTAGTTTGGTAAAGATGGTGGCACCTCTGACATGATCAAACAATTCTGTGATAAGGAACGATTTTTTAATGGTAATATTATACAAACCTCTATAGTCAATGCAAGGGCGGAGACCGTCATCGTTTTTTTCACAAAAAAAAAAAAGGAGAAACTTGCTCCGGCAGGTGAGGAAGATGAACGGATAAACCCGTTTTTAAAGTTCTCCTGGATATATTCAGACACTGACTTAGTCTCAGGAAGAAAGAGCGTTTAGGAACAACCCCTAGGAGGTGTTTTCCCTGGTATCAAATCTATAGGACAATCCCACTCTCTATGTGGTGGTAAGGAGTCAGCACCAGCTTTACTGAAGACACTGGAGAAGTCCCTATAAGGCAGCGGTTCCCAAACTGTGCGCCGCGGCTCCCAGGGGTGCCGCGGCGCTATCTCAGGGGTGCTGCGGGCCAGCCATAAAAAACCAAAACAAACAGCGCCACGCGGATTGGTAAGTGTTTCTGTTTGTTTTTTTTATGGCTGGCGCGTGGCAGAGGGGGCAAAGTGAGAGAGGGACAGAGGAGAGTGACAGCGTGACAGGAGGGGGACAGAGGAGAGTGACAGCATGACAGGAGGGGGACAGAGGAGAGGGACAGCGTGACAGGAGGGGGACAGCGTGGCAGAGGAGCTGGGACAGCGTGACAGAGGGCAGAGGAGGAGGACAGCATGGAAGAGGAGCTGGGACAGCGTGACAGAGGAGCTGGGACAGCATGACAGAGGGCAGAGGAGGGGGACAGCGTGAGAGAGGACAGAGGAGGGGGACAGCATGAGAGGGCAGATGAGGGGGACAGAGGGCAGAGGAGCTGGACCAGCGTGACAGAGGGCAGAGGAGGGGGACAGCGTGACAGAGGGCAGAGGAGGGGGACAGCATGACAGAGGGCAGAGGAGGGGGACAGCGTGGCAGATGAGCTGTGACAGAGGGCAGAGGAGGGGGACAGTGGGCAGAGGAGGAGGACAGCGTGAGAGGGGCAGTGGAGGGGGACAGCGTGACAAGAGGGAGACAGCGTGACAGAGGGCAGAGGAGGGGGACAGCGTGACAGAGGGCAGAGGAGGGGAGACAGTATGAGAGAGGGCAGAGGAGGGGGGACAGCGTGAGAGAGGGCAGAGGGGGCAGCGTGAGAGAGGGCAGAGTGTCTGGATGCAGAGGGGGCAGAGTGTCTGGATGCAGAGGGGGCATTTTTGCATACAACTAAATAAGCATTTCTGTCCTGACCTAAATACTTATTACAATTTTTTGACCCAACTACTTCTAAAACAGGACTGCTCTGTAATTATTTTGGAGGGGTGCCTACAAAAATTATGGAGACTCTAAGGTTGCCGCGAACTGCAAAAGTTTGGTAACCACTGCTTTAAGGTAAGGGTGGAAGCTTTTGACCAGAGGAGACTGTGGTCCGAAGTGGTATAACACACTGGAGGCAGGAGTCTTACAAGATACACCCCAGGATGTATTCGGAGATGTAATACAAGGAATGTGAAGCTTTGAGAATGATAAGAAGTTTAAGCAATTCTGAGTGCAGAACCCCCACTCTAATCTTGAGAGGATGAGTCTGGTGGGTGCAGGGCTGCCATCAGAATCTGTGGGACCCAGTACTAATAAATCTGGCAGAGCCCCCCTCCCATTATATGTGCCCCCTCCCTCTTCGCCATACATGCGCCCCCTATTCCTCATCACAGTACATTCCCCCACTCCCTCATCACAGTAAATGTTTCCCTCCCCCCAAAGTAAATGTCTCCCTCTCCCCTCCCCGCAAGCACAGTTAATGTTCCCCTCTCCCTCCCCCCCTTCCATAGTTAAGATCTCCCCAGGCTCTTCCTCTCCCCCACCCTCCACAGTTCAGGTCCCCCAGGCTCTTCCTCCCCTCCTCCACAGTACAGGTCCCCCAGGCTCTTCCTCCCCCCCCCAAAAAAAAATGAATACCTAATTAACTTACCTTCTCCTCTGAGATGCTGCAGCTCCTGGTCACTAATACACTGGGAGCGCAGTGTGCAGTGATGACATCACTGCACCACGCTCCCAGCCTATCAGAGCCTGGGAGGTGGAGCTGCAGCATCGCAGAGAAGAAGGTAAGAAGCAAAAGGGGCAGACAGTCCAGGGAGTCCGGACAGACGGAGAGGTATGTCCTGGCCCCCTAGTCTGTCCAGGCCGCACCCCACTGATGGCGGCCCTGTGCGGGTGATAATACTATTTGAAATGCGACCTCCATCCGCTGCCGTGATGTAGAACGGTTGAGGTAACAGCTCTGTGGGTAACCGCAATTCTTGAACCGCTCTATCAGTAATGAAGTTTCCAACGGCACCAGAATCAAGAAGAGCTGAGAGGTTCTTGGTTCGCCGAGCATGTTCAATAGTGATTGTTAGTACACAATCAGACTTTTGTGGATTAGAATTGACTACTCCTAACCTAGCTTCTCCATCCCCGGTTAGGAGCGAGAGTTTCCCAGACGCTTGGGGCGGAAATCAAGTAAGTGTCCCAGAGCTGCACAGTAAAGGCAAAAGTTTGCCAATCGGCGTCTCTGACGCTGCTCTTTGGTTAAACGAGACCGGTTCACCTGCTTGGGCTCAATGCTTTACAGTGAGGGCTACCGGGACTGAAGTTGATGATACGGCTTTGCTCTTTCACCCCTTCATTTTTCCTGGGCACGCTCACGAAAGCATAAATCAACTTTAGTACACAGGGAAATTAGTTCATCAAGTGTAGAAGGCAGATGACGAGTAGATAGCTCATCCTTAATTTTATCGGACAAGCCTCTCCAGAAGGCTGCAATCAGGGCCCCATCATTCCACTTCAACTCAGAAGCTAATATTTAGAACTGAACCAGGTATTGGCCCACAAACAAGAGCCTTGTCGAAGACGTAGAATATCTAAGGATGCTGAAGTGGTTCTGCCGAGTCGTCAAAGATCCGACAGAAATTTGCTGTGAATCCAGAACATGAGGAAAGCAGGGGATCTGCTCTTTCCAACATAGGAAGATATCCAGGCTAATGCTTGTCCCGATTGGAGGGAGATAATGAATGCAACTTTCTTTTTCTCCGTAGGGAAATTGCTGGGCTGTAGCTCAAAAAGGATCTCACAATGGTTCAGAAACCCTCGGCACAGTTTTGGATCGTCATCGAACTTGGCAGGTGTTGGCAGATGAAGATGAGAAGCCGTGGCAGGAACTAAAACAGGTGGATCACTTGCAGGAACAGAGGAGTCACCTGATCTGAGAGTAGTTTGAATGCTACCCAGATGAGAGGAGGGTGGGGTACGTTGTTGTGATGCTAAATATATAGACACTCACTTAAGAGTAGGGATGTGCACCGGCGACTTTTGGTGTCTCATGTTTTGTATTTTGGATTCGGATTTTCGTGATGTTTTGGGTTCGGATTTGTTTTGCAAAACACCTGCCGAAAGGTTTTGGTTCGGATTTAAGGTTTTGGATTCGGATTTTTTTTGAAAAAAGCATAAAAACTTCAAAAATCAAGTTTTTGGGCTTATTTTCACTCCTACGCTATTATTAACCTCAATAACATTCAATAACAAGCATTTCCACTAATTTACAGTGTATTCTGAACACCTCACAATATAGTTATTAGTCCAAAACGTTGCAACGAGGTATCTTTCTGGACTGCGTAGTGGAGTGGTCCCCACAATATAATAAGAAAACCATCAACTGGTCTTAATCGCACCAAAAAATGTACCTGGACTGCGTAGAGGAGTGGTCACCACAATATAATAAGAAAACCATCAACTGGTCTGATTCGCACCAATAAATGTATCTGGACTGCGTAGAGGTGTGGTCACCACAATATAATAAGAAAACCATCAACTGGTCTGAATCGCACCGAATAATGTACCTGGACTGCGTAGAGGAGTGGGTCACCACAATATATATATAATAAGAAAACCATCAACTGGTATGAATCGCACCAAATAATGTACCTGGACTGCGTAGAGGAGTGGGTCACCACAATATAATTTAAAAACCCTGAACTTGTATGATTCGCACCAATAAATAATTAATAAAAAACCCTCCACGGCTCTGAATTCCCCCCAAAAAAATTCTGGACTGTGTAGTGGGGTGGCCCCGGTACTAAATTTGATACCGGGCCACAATATAATAAATAGTTACACCCTCAACTGGTCAGAATTCCACCAAACAAGTATCTGGACTGCGTAGTGGGGTGGCCCCGGTACTAAATTTGATACCGGGGCCACAATATAATAAATAGTTACACCCTCAACTGGTCAGAATTTCACCAAACAAGTTTCTGGACTGCGTAGTGGGGTGGCCCCGGTACTAAATTTGATACCGGGGCCACAATATAATAAATAGTTACACCCTCAACTGGTCAGAATTCCACCAAACAAGTATCTGGACTGCGTAGTGGGGTGGCCCCGGTACTAAATTTGATATCTGGGCCACAATATAATAAATAGTTATACCCTCAACTGGTCAGAATTACAACAAACAAGTATCTGGACTGCGTAGTGGGGTGGCCCCGGTACTAAATTTGATATCTGGGCCACAATACCTCCTCCAAGTTCCAAGTGTAGTGTTTATAACATATTAACACTACACTAATTCTAGCACGTCAAACCCTCTTGTTTTAAATAATGACAGGGCATTTAACTTTTGATTTAATTTTTTGAATTTGTTGACATTTTGTTTTACTTTTTGAACATGGCAAACGACTGTTGAATGGTCCCATAATGCCAAAAAAAGAGTTGCAAGATGGAATTGTCCTTAGACCCTCCCACCCACCCTTATGTTGTTGAAATAGGACACTCACACTTTAACAAACCAATCATTTCAGCGACAGGGCCTACCAAACAACTGTGGCTGAAATGATTGGCTTGTTTGGGCCCCCACACCAAAAAAACAATTCATCTCTCCCTGTACAAACTAAACAGGCTCTACTGAGGAAAGATGTCGTTCTCATCCTCAACCTCTGATTCCTCTCCCCCTACAGTGTGTACTTCCTCCTCCTCACACATTATCAATTCGTCCCCGCTGGACTCCACAACCACAGGTCCCTCTGTAGTATCTGGAGGGCAGTGCTGTACTTCATTGAGGAATTGATTATTCATTTTTATAAACATCATTTTTTCAACGTTGTGAGGAAGCAACCTCCTTCGCCGCTCACTGACCAGGTTCCCCGCTGCACTAAAAACTCTTTCCGAGTACACACTGGAGGGGGGACAACTCAGGTAAAATAGAGCCAGTTTGTACAGGGGCTTCCAAACTGCCTTTTGGAGTTCTACCACGTCACTACCTCTAGTTAATTTAGATTGCAAGGCTTGTAAATACTTTGAAGATAAAAAAAAGCAGACTGCACAGACTGTGGAGCTAGAAAGTGAAATTAAATGGACCACGTTACTTTGGTGGCTATCTATGCCCCCCTCCCCCCCCCCCCCCCCGCCCTACACTTGTAGTTGAATATAAAAAAAGCAGCCTGCATAGACTGTAGAACTAGAAATTCAAATATACAAAGAAATGGACAAAGGCAGTTTGGTATCTGTCTGCATCAGATCCCCTCTCCACTAGGAGTAAAATAGAAAACCATTCAGCCGTTATATAATCTAGAATATAAATAGAAATTGAGAAAGGCAATTTGGTATCTGTCTGCATCATAATCATCAACATCCTCCTCAGCGCCAGCTACATCAATATCCTCCTCCCGGTGTACAACATTCACACCTTCATTAGCCAAATCTGTAACTGGACTGTGGGTGATCCTTCCAGCATATGCAGAGGGCGTGCTGCAAATGCTTAATGGCGTCACCTCTTCCCGTACAGTGATGGGAAGGTCAGGGTTCACAACCAACAACACCCTTGGACTCGCCTTGGGGATTTGTGATGTCATCTGTTTAGAAGGCAGAGTTCTTTGCTGTTTTGTTGTTGTTGCTGACAGCATAACTCTCTTAAATTTTTTGTAGGGGGGGGAGGAGGAGGGCTTAGATCCTTGGGTGAAGCTGGACCACTAGTCATGAACACGGGCCAGGGCCTAAGCCCTTCCTTGCCACTACGTGTCGTAAATGGCATATTGCCAACTTTACGTTTCTCCTCAGATGATTTTAAGTTTCTCTTTTTGCTATTTTTTGAGAACTTGGGCTTTTTGGATTTTACATGCCCTGTACTAGGAGATTGGGCATCGGGCTTGCCAGACGAAGTTGATGGCATTTCATCGTCTATGTCATGACTAGTGGCAGCAGCTTCAGCATTAGGAGGAAGTGGGTCTTGATCTTTCCCTACTTTATACTCCAAATTTTGGTTTTCCATTATATGTAACACAAGAAAGCGTACCCCTAAGCCACACACACTCGGCAAAGCCTTTAAAAATTATATGCGGCACAGGAGAGTAGCACTGGACTTATACTGCTAAATCAGTGAACTTTGTAATAGCAGTACCACTGGACTTATACTGCTGAATCAGTGAACTTTGTAATATAGCAGTACCAATGGATTTATACTGCAGAATCAGTGAACTTTGTAATAGCAGTACCACTGGACTTATACTGCTGAATCAGTGAACTTTGTAATATATCAGTACCACTGGACTTATACTGCTGAATCAGTGAACTTTGTAATAGCAGTACCACTGGACTTATACTGCTGTATCAGTGAACTTTGTAATAGCAGTACCACTGGACTTATACACTGCTGAATCAGTGAACTTTGTAATATATCAGTACCACTGGACTTATACTGCTGTATCAGTGAACTTTGTAATAGCAGTACCACTGGACTTATACTGCTGTATCAGTGAACTTTGTAATAGCAGTACCACTGGACTTATACTGCTGAATCAGTGAACTTTGTAATATATCAGTACCACTGGACTTATACTGCTGTATCAGTGAACTTTGTAATAGCAGTACCACTGGACTTATACTGCTGTATCAGTGAACTTTGTAATAGCAGTACCACTGGACTTATACACTGCTGAATCAGTGAACTTTGTAATATATCAGTACCACTGGACTTATACTGCTGTATCAGTGAACTTTGTAATAGCAGTACCACTGGACTTATACTGCTGTATCAGTGAACTTTGTAATAGCAGTACCACTGGACTTATACTGCTGAATCAGTGAACTTTGTAATATATCAGTACCACTGGACTTATACTGCTGTATCAGTGAACTTTGTAATAGCAGTACCACTGGACTTATACTGCTGTATCAGTGAACTTTGTAATAGCAGTACCACTGGACTTATACACTGCTGAATCAGTGAACTTTGTAATATATCAGTACCACTGGACTTATACTGCTGTATCAGTGAACTTTGTAATAGCAGTACCACTGGACTTATACTGCTGAATCAGTGAACTTTGTAATAGCAGTACCACTGGACTTATACTGCTGAATCAGTGAACTTTGTAATATATCAGTACCACTGGACTTATACTGCTGAATCAGTGAACTTTGTAATAGCAGTACCACTGGACTTATACTGCTGAATCAGTGAACTTGGTAATATTGCAGTACCAATGGGCTTATACTGCAGGATTGGTTTTGCAAATTTTGTTGTAATTAATTTTTTTAAAAATTATTTTTTGGTATTTTTTTTTATAACTGTTTTTAAATTTTTTAAACACTTGGGAATAATGGGGAAATAACTATGCCCTTAGAAGCACAGAGCACAGGACACAGCACCACTGGACTGAACAGGACACAGCACAGGACCCAGCAGTACCACTGAACTCAAAATTGACAGAGCACAACACACAACACCACTGGACTGATACTGCTGAATGTGTGAACTTTGTAATATTGCAGCAGTACCACTGGACTTTTACTGCTGAATGTGTGAACTTGGTAATATTGCAGTACCAATGGGCTTATACTGCAGGATTGGTTTTGCAAATTTTGTTGTAATTAAAAAAAAATGTAATTAGTTTTTTGTATTTTTTTTTTTATAACTTTTTTTCAATTTTTTAAACACTTGGGAATATTGGGGAAATAAGAACTATGCCCTTAGAAGCACAGAGCACAGGACACAGGACCACTGGACTGAACAAGACACAGCACAGGACCCAGCTGCACCACTGAACTCAAAATTGACAGAGCACAGCACACAGCACCACTGGACTGATACTGCAGAACACAGCACAGCACAGCACAGAACTAAACAGCACAGCACAGCACAGCACAGCACAGCACAGCACAGAACTAAACAGCACAGCACGAGATCTACCAGGACAGAGGACCACCTAACACACCCTCCCTCTACCCTGATCAATGCCCGAGTAAAGATGGCGGCGACTAGCGGGGAATTTATAGGTTCCGAGTATCGCGAGATCCGACAGCGAGATTATGACTCCGAACCTCGGTTTCAAGTTTTCATTTGGCGCCAATACCCGGATCTGTCTCGGATCCGACTCGGATCGGCAACGTTCGGGTGGGCTCGGATTCAGGAAATCCGAGTGCGCTCAGCTCTACTTAAGAGACCAAAGGTTATGACATTGACATAAAGAAAATGTACGCATGCAGTAACACACACATAGGACTGTATCGATAACAGTGTCATGTAGACAGCTGTAAATTCTGAACATCCTGCACGCTGGCAGCTAAGTTTCATGGGAGATAAGGAAGCGACAGTCAGATGTCTGTATTTAAAAGGACAATCATATTACCCGGCAACTCACCCTCAGTCCTCAGTTAGCCCCTGTTCTATATACTGTACATTATAGGTAGATGATCTGTGACTGTCTGGTGTAGGTCATGTGGGCACCTCTCCCTCAGTCCTCAGTTAGCCCCTGTTCTGTATACTGTACATTATAGGTAGATGACCTGTGACTGTCTGGTGTAGGTCATGTTGGCACCTCACCCTCAGTCCTCAGTTAGCCCCTGTTCTGTATACTGTACATTATAGGGAGATGACCTGTGACTGTCTGGTGTAGGTCATGTTGGTACCTCACCCTCAGTTAGCTCCTGTTCTGTATACTGTACATTATAGGGAGTTGACCTGTGACTGTCTGGTGTAGGTCATGTTGGCACCTCACCCTCAGTCCTCAGTTAGCTCCTGTTCTGTATACTGTACATTATAGGTAGGTGACCTGTGACTGTCTGGTGTAGGTCATGTTGGCACCTCTCCCTCAGTTCTCAGTTAGCCCCTGTTCTGTATACTGTACATTATAGGTAGATGACCTGTGACTGTCTGGTGTAGGTCATGTTGGCATCTCTCCCTCAGTTAGCCCTTGTTCTGTATACTGTACATTATAGGCAGGTGACCTGTGACTGTCTGGTGTAGGTCATGTTGGCACCTCTCCCTCAGTCCTCAGTTAGCCCCTGTTCTGTATACTGTACATTATAGGTAGGTGACCTGTGACTGTCTGGTGTAGGTCATGTTGGCACCTCACCCTCAGTTCTCAGTTAGCCCCTGTTCTGTATACTGTACATTATAGGTAGGTGACCTGTGACTGTCTGGTGTAGGTCATGTTGGCACCTCTCCCTCAGTTCTCAGTTAGCCCCTGTTCTGTATACTGTACATTATAGGTAGGTGACCTGTGACTGTCTGGTGTAGGTCATGTGGCACCTCACCCTCTGTTCTCAGTTAGCCCCTGTTCTGTGTACTGTACATTATAGGTAGATGACCTGTGACTGTCTGGTGTAGGTCATGTGGCACCTCTACCTCAGTCCTCAGTTAGCCCCAGTTCTGTATACTGTACATTGTAGGTAGGTGATCTGTGACTGTCTGGTGTAGGTCATGTTGGCACCTCTACCTCAGTCCTCAGTTAGCCCCTATTCTGCTTACTGTACATTATAGGGAGATGACCTGTGACTGTCTGGTGTAGGTCATGTTGGCACCTCTCCCTCAGTTCTCAGTTAGCCCCTGTTCTGTATACTGTACATTATAGGTAGATGACCTGTGACTGTCTGGTGTAGGTCATGTTGGCACCTCTCCCTCAGTTCTCAGTTAGCCCCTGTTCTGTATACTGTACATTATAGGTAGATGACCTGTGACTGTCTGGTGTAGGTCATGTTGGCACCTCACCCTCTGTTCTCAGTTAGCCCCTGTTCTGTGTACTGTACATTATAGGTAGATGACCTGTGACTGTCTGGTGTAGGTCATGTGGCACCTCTACCTCAGTCCTCAGTTAGCCCCAGTTCTGTATACTGTACATTGTAGGTAGGTGATCTGTGACTGTCTGGTGTAGGTCATGTTGGCACCTCTACCTCAGTCCTCAGTTAGCCCCTATTCTGCTTACTGTACATTATAGGGAGATGACCTGTGACTGTCTGGTGTAGGTCATGTTGGCACCTCACACTCAGTCCTCAGTTAGCCCCTGTTCTGTATACTGTACATTATAGGTAGGTGATCTGTGACTGTCTGGTGTAGGTCATGTTGGCACCTCA
The DNA here is from genome assembly GCF_038048845.1 of Mixophyes fleayi. Classification (NCBI taxonomy): domain Eukaryota; kingdom Metazoa; phylum Chordata; class Amphibia; order Anura; family Limnodynastidae; genus Mixophyes; species Mixophyes fleayi. The sequence goes on along the minus strand of NC_134404.1, from coordinate 1,761,162 downwards.
CCCTGTTAGCCCCTGTTCTGTATACTGTACATTATAGGTAGGTGACCTGTGACTGTCTGGTGTAGGTCATGTTGGCACCTCACCCTCAGTTAGCCCCTGTTCTGTATACTGTACATTATAGGTAGATGACCTGTGACTCTCTGGTGTAGATCATGGAAAATCGCGACGTTTTGGCGATGCCCTGTGACAAAAACGTTGCTTTGTCGCAGGGGGTGGGGCCAAAATGACGTGATTCACCGCAAATCACGTCTCTGAGGCTCCCATTCTGGCCACTTCACTTGGAAGTGGGCAGGACGCGGAAGAATTGCCTGCTCTCCTGGGAGACTTACCCGGAATTCAGTAGTCTCCCGGGCATACCGGGAGAGTAGGCAAGTATGATATTATATCTTGCTGGGCATTATTACTCACCATGTGATATCTTGCTGGTCATTATTACTGATCATGTGATATCTTGCTGGGCATTATTACTGATCATGTGACATCTTGCCTGGCATTATTACTCACCATGTGACATCTTGCTGGGCATTATTACTCACCATGTGATATCTTGCTGGGCATTATTACTCACCATGTGATGTCTTGCTGTGCATTATTACTCACCATGTGATATCTTGCTGGGCATTATTACTGATCATGTGACATCTTGCTGGGCATTATTACTCACCATGTGATATCTTGCTGGGCATTATTACTCACCATGTGATATCTTGCTGGGCATATTGCCGCACTTACCCAGCAGTAAAATATTATTGAAAACTTCTTCCCCAGCAACAATACCCATTAGCTGAATAGCCGACCAATCTATTCCTCTGTATATAGCGCCCCCCACAGTGATTGCAGTTATGTGCAATAACATTTTAATTTAAATGTTATTCTAGGTTTTCAACACAAAATTAATACAAGTCATCATTTTATAATGTAAATGCTTTATTAATGCGTCATTCATTGTATATAAGGGTAATGAAAGGAGTCAGAATCTTCTTGTCGTTGCCATATTATAGAAGAGGGTCCTGGAATCTCCAAGTTCTTTGTCTTTTTTAGACATTTCCTTGGAAGTTGGTCCCTTTTCACACTATTCACTGTCCATCTCTTTCACCAGGGTCCTCTATGACTCGCCATTGTTTCAGCCACTGGTCTCAGGCACTTCCACTTTCGTTCCAGGAACATGGTGGCTGTCTTTGCAGGTTTATTTATATCTCTTTGTGGGTGACTACGTGCATTCTCAAGGCACTTACTTATGTTGTTATAATCTGATGTACTCAACTCATTGTCACCCACGTATTCATGTACTTCTACTATGAATCTAACTAGTGCCCCATTGTCCATAAATGTAGAGAGGCCTTGCACTGCTCAATAAGCAGGGGTCTGAGAAGATGTTTCCTGGCCAGGGCACTATAGATGACATGTCTCCAATCACTAAAATAAAACAATTAGCTGAGCGCTCATTGACTAGGGTATTCTATCTATTAATGTAGGATAATGCCCATGCGACCATGAATTATAAGTGACACAATTTAATGACATAAAACAAGATACAAAAATTGTCAGAATTCCCTAAAAGGGGTAAAAACACAATCAAAAGCACACATTAACAGCAACCGTTAGGTCTAGACTGAGGATATGTGGAATTACATGAAGGACATTAAAAGGGATAAAAACAATACATTTCAAAGATAAACAATATGTTGTGTCCGTTAAAAAAGAGAGAGAGCCTCCAGAAAGTCTCATAGATGAGACTAATTAAGTCATACCAATAATCAGTCCAAAATGGGTTAATAAAAACTATGCAGACCGGACCCGTTATTTTCCAAGTGCAGGACAAGGGTCTAGAGTATGTCCTCCTCAATAAGTGTCCAAAGGGTATATAATGTAAAAATAAAACGATGATCCGTATTGTGGAATCAGAGAAAGTATACTTGCTGTTATAGTCTCTTTGAGGTCTAGCCGCGCGGCGGGGAGGATATTCAACCTCCTCGTGGTGTATATTGCAGGGGTGCAGACTAAACGTCTGTTTGGAATGCCAAGGTAAGTGTCGCTAGTGCTGACGTCGAAAAGGGGCGTGTCCCAACCCGTTTCGTCCTGTCCGGACTTTCTCAAGGGTTTGGTGTATGATTGTGATGAGCTGGTTTATAAAGAATATGAATGGAAGTGATTGGTTGACCGGAATGTCAAGCATACTAATGATGTGATGATTTCAACTGGAGGCTCATATTGTAAATACAAAAGTTTGCGGACACCACGCATGGGTCTAGTCTAATAGAAACCACATTTTAAAAAACAAAAAATATATATATATAGCTCGCACATTAAAACATCCAATTTAAGATGGTATATACATGTATATATAAATGGAATAGTGGAAAGATTCCTATGAATGGATCCACGATTAATACAAATGGATATAACATGATGATGATACATACAGTAAGAATAAATCTGCAAATGGGGACTACCTGCGAATACCTGGTGCTGTAGGTATTGTATCCCTAACTTGGATGTGTGTTCTGCCCTTGTGCGACCAACCAAGGAATGTAACATACCGATACCAATCTGTCACACCTGTATTGCCTAAATATTAATATAAAATCAGTTGGTTATTTATTTATTTATTTATTATTACATAATCTTTATCTTAACTGTCATTATTCTTTCCATACAGTTGGCTATGATTCATAAATCCAGCTGGTTACTTCTGATTTACCAATATCCCCTTTAATTCTATTTATATATAGTCAGGCAGTCCACTTTTTGGATTGACTGCAGTGTTGTTTATCTATTCAATGTAAAATCATGAGAGACAACTGTGATATATTACACATCATGTCATCTATATATTCTTTTTAACTTGCATGTCAATTAGGTGTGATTATATGACTTTCTCCCTAATATTATATATATGCATTTGCAGATTTATTCTTACTGTATGTATCATCATCATGTTATATCCATTTGTATTAATCGTGGATTATCCTCCCCGCCGCGCGGCTAGACCCCAAAGAGACTATAACAGCAAGTATACTTTCTCTGATTCCACAATACGGATCATCGTTTTATTTTTACATTATATACCCTTTGGACACTTATTGAGGAGGACATACTCTAGACCCTTGTCCTGCACTTGGAAAATAACGGGTCCGGTCTGCATAGTTTTTATTAACCCATTTTGGACTGATTATTGGTATGACTTAATTAGTCTCATTTATGAGACTTTCTGGAGGCTCTCTCTCTTTTTTAACGGACACAACATATTGTTTATCTTTGAAATGTATTGTTTTTATCCCTTTTAATGTCCTTCATGTAATTCCACATATCCTCAGTCTAGACCTAACGGTTGCTGTTAATGTGTGCTTTTGATTGTGTTTTTACCCCTTTTAGGGAATTCTGACAATTTTTTTATCTTGTTTTATGTCATTAAATTGTGTCACTTATAATTCATGGTCGCATGGGCATTATCCTACATTAATAGATAGAATACCCTAGTCAATGAGTGCTCAGCTAATTGTTTATTTTAGTACTGTTTCTGGAGGGAGGGATACCCTCAGCTGGTGCAGCTCTTGTCTAAACATTATAGAGAGCGCGATCCTTCCTAGTTATATTGTATGTCTCCAATCACTGGCTCCATCCAGTGCTGTGGCCTTGCAGCCAGATGTTGGATGCACATGGAGAGGCAGATAGCTGCAGCCGATGATATATCTGCATTGGAGCTGTGCAGAAGGACCATCAATGTCAGGCACTGCTCCTTCACTGTGGCGGTGATATGGCTGCAGGGATAGACCCTGTACCTGAGCACTATTTCATCATACAACATGATGGCCTGCAGGTTGATGTCCTCATTGTCGTACTTCAGGTACCTCAGGATGTAAGAGAGAAGCTCATCATATTTGTGCCAGGTCTTCTTTCTGTGCATCTGCACTACTGCTAGTAGTGTTCTCAGATACATGGGGACTAATTCTGGGTGTTCAATCCTCATGGTCTTGAGCAGTGTCTTTATGAATACGTGCGTTAAGCCCACAGCCTGGTCTTTTGAGGCCAATATTAATTTTCGCACACAGTGAAGAGCTTGGAGCCGGATGTCGTGGTTTTCATCATCCAGCATGGTTAGGATATCATGCATGACCACATCATAAGATTCTCCCTGTATACAATTCAGGTGTGCCAATAAAGCTGCTGAAACAATGGCACCCGTCAGTTTGTTGTTGGAATCACTGGAATTGTACAGTGGCCTCATATCCTCCATAATCTCTCCATAGACCCCGCCCTGGATGATGTTGTTGACAAGGTCTTTAGTCAATGCACATGTATCGTAAGCACTGCCAGATAGAACTGGTGGTTTTTGTTCAGCAGGGCTTACTGAGAGCGCAGAGGAATCATCTCCTACCTCACTCATTGCCTTCTAGATCATAGGTGCATAGGTGCGATGTTCTCAGGGAATAGCTTTGCAGCGTCCACTCTTGATGTTAAAACACTGCTGAAGAAATCAAATATGATGTGGGTGTCCCCAGCAGCCAACCACTCAGAACTGAGAACATCATTTAGTTTTCCAATCCTGCTCATTGTTAGGAACTCCTCCAGCCAGTACATCAAAACCCGGAGTCTGCTCTGAAGTCTGGTGTTCACCGGAGCCCCTAGTGGTGGGGACAGACATGGCTGCAGACAAACAGAGGGGTCATGAGATGTGCACTGACTGGGGAGAACCCAGCAATAGAGTGTAGAAGCAAACAGCAGAGTGAAATCCAGGCAAGGGCCGAGGGCCGGCAGCAGACAACGAATCCAAAGAACAAGCCGAGGTCAGAGGTCACAGGCAATACAACAGGGTCCAAAAACAAGCCAGGGGTCATACACGGGAGATCAAGTCTAGAAAAAACAGGCAAGGAACAGGAACAGGGAGCCTAGCTACACTGGGAGCTATAACTGGCAGTGAGGCTCTGTCCTCACTGCCTTAAGTAGTGAGAAGAGCCAATAGGAGTAGAGTGCCAGTGAGACCCCTCCCTACTGCACTAATTCCCAAGAATTGCCAATGCAGAAATAGTGACCACAAAAATAATCTTTATTCTCAACAGAGCCAGATTTAGGTAAGTCTCCTATAGACATGACTCTCTAAATACAGTATAATATCTATATTCTGACTGCATTCCATCTGTACCGGAGTACACAGAGTCAGTATACACTATACATAATATTAAAATTTATTTTTTTCTGCGCGCATGCGCCTGGCTGTAAGACCACTGGCCGGGCGCTGCGGCAGTACAATTAGAACGTCCCGGTTGTTGCCCAGGCAACCGGGAAGTAGGAGGCGGAAGTGACGTCCCGGTCGTCATGGAGACAGCCAGGACGCCTGGGACCACCGGACGTGAGTCGTGGCGGCCCTTCGGGGAGACGCAGCTCATAACAGTACCCCCCCTTGAGGAGGGGTCAAGGCACCGCGACTTCCAGGTTTCCCAGGATATTTTTTTAAGAAGTCCTTAATGAGTTGGTTAGCATGGAGATGTTTCTGCGGTACCCAAGACCGTTCCTCCGGGCCGTAGTCTTCCAGTGGACCAAAAAGTGGATTTGGCTTTGCACCTTTTTGGAGTCTAGAATTCTTTCAACGATGAACTCTTGGGGGTAAATGTATCATTCCTCGGTTTTTTCAACTCGCGGGAGATCGGCGTCTTCACAGCTAAAATTTAAATGGGTGATGGCTTGTAAACGCATGTTTGCCTTTACAAGCCATGGCCGCTTTAAATTTTAGCTGCGAAGACGCCAATCTCCCGCGAGTTGAAAAAAACGGGGTATGATACATTTACCCCTTGGTGCCCTTTGACTGAAACAGGATGAGGTCTGTGAAATTGATGTGGCCTGAACTTATGCGACCAAGTGACCGCTTCCAGCAATGAACAATGGAATGTATTAGGGATCTTGAGTGAAGGAGGAAGTTTTAACTTAAAAGCCACAGGGTTAATTTGTCTAATAATGGAGAAGGGTCCAATGAACCTGGGACCTAACTTCCTACAGGGTTGCTTGAGTTTAATGTTGCGGGTAGACAGCCACACCTTGTCCCCGACTTTGAAAGGACATGGCCCACGGTGCCGATCAGCATAATGTTTAGATCTGAATGAAGCCTGTTTGAGGGCAATATGAACTTTTCTCCATATCCGGAACAGATGAGAAATCGAAGAATGAGACTTAGATTGATTCGGAACTTCCAGCGAGTTAGACCGAGAATGGAATCCATGGTTGCAGAAAAATGGGGATACCAGAGTAGAAGAATGGCACGAGTTGTTGTAGGCAAACTCTGCCCATGGAAGCAGAGCAGCCCAGTCACTATGGCATTTGGTTACATATAAACGGAGATATTGCTCAAGGGATTGGTTGACCCTTTCGGTTTGTCCGTTGGACTGTGGGCGATACCCTGATGACAGACAAACTTTGATTCCCAGTTGGGTACAGAAAGCTCTTCAGAAGGTGGTAACAAATTGGGAGCCACGGTCAGAGACAATGTTAACGGGAAGTCCATGGAGCTTGAAAATGTGCTGAATAAATAGAGACGCCAATGTTTTAGCACATGGCAACCCTGCAAGAGGGATGAAGTGGTCCATCTTACTAAATCTGTCTACTATCACCCAGATGGTGTTAAAGCTGGATGAGCGAGGTAGTTCCACGATGAAGTCCATAGATGTGTGAGTCCAGGGTCTCACTGGAACAGACAGAGACATAAGAGCACCTGCAGGAAGTTTGCAAGAGGACTTATTCCTGGCACAGGATAAGACAAATTCTCTGGTATCCGCAGACAAGGAGGGCCACCAGACAGAACGGGACAGAAGTTCCACCGTCTTGGATACTGCATGATGACCCGAGGTTTTATTATCATGGCATTCAGCGAGGACCGTCCTCCTCAAATAATCAGGTATGAATAATTTACCCCTGGGGGTAGCCGGCGGTGCCAAATGTTGGAGGCCACGGAGAGTCGTGCCGAGATCCTGAGTCAGACCAAGAACTATTTTGGACGCAGGAATAATAGAGGTAGGTTCCGCGAGGGGAGGATGAGAGGTGATGAAGCTGCAAGACAAGGCATCCACCTTAGTGTTCTTGGATCTAGGCCGGAAGGTAATAGTGAATTTGAAGCGGGAGAAGAAGAGGACCCACCGGTCTTGTCTGGAATTCTCAATTTTGGCAGATTGTATATATTGTAAATTTTTATGGTCGGTATATACCGTGATTACATGGTCAGCTCCTTCTAGCCAGTGTCGCCACTCTTCAAATGCCCACTTGATCACCAGCAACTCCCGATTACCAACATCGTTATGGGTTTCTGCGGAGGAAAATTGCCTGGAGAAGAATGCACAAGGGTGCAGACTGTGATCATTGAGATCCTTCTGAGAAAGGATGGCACCGTCCCCGACGTCAGAGGCGTCTACCTTGAAAATAAAACGTAGATCCGGATTGGGATGTCGGAGGACGGGTGCGGAGATGAAAGCATTTTTGAGAGCCATAAAAGATGTCAAAGCAGCAGAAGACCAATTAACAGTATCGGCCCCTTTTCGGGTAAGGGCAGTAATGGGAGCCACGAACACTGATAATGACCGGATGAATCGCCTGTAATAATTAGCGAATCCTAAAAACCTCTGAATGGCTTTTAAATTGCTTGGCCGGATCCAATCAAGAACTACCTGGACCTCACTGGGATCCATAGAGAAGCCACAAGGAGAGATGACATATCTGAGGAACGTGACCTAGGTGACTTCAAACTCGCATTTCTCAAGTTTGGCAAAGAGATGGTGCTGGCGTAACTTGAGGCGGACCTCTTTGACATGTATACAGTGCTGCTCCAGTGACTTGGAATAGATCAATATGTCGTTGAGATAGACCACAATGAACCTTCCCATAAAGTCTCGTAAAACATCATTAATGAAATCTTGGAACACCGCAGGCGCATTACACAGGCCAAAGGGCATGACCCGATATTCATAATGGCCCGAATGAGTGTTGAAGGCCGTCTTCCACTCATCCCCCTCGCTGATTCGGACCAAATTATATGCCCCTCTCAGGTCAATCTTGGAGAAGACCGTGGCTTGCTTGAGCTGATCGAAGAGCACGGAGATGAAAGGCAAAGGGTAGGTATTTTTCACTGTGATCCCATTCAGACCCCGATAGTCGATACACGGACAAAGGCTCCCATCCTTTTTTGCCACAAAGAAGAAACCCGCTCCCACGGGTGATTTAGACGGTTGAATGAATCCCTTAAGTAGGTTTTCCTCCACATAATCATCCATAGCCTTAGTCTCAGGAATGGACAGAGCATATAACCGTCCCTTAGGAAGTTTGGCACCCGGAACCAGATCAATGGAGCAATCGTAGCTACGATGCGGGGGAAGAGAATCTGCTTCCTTCTTAGAGAACACGTTGTGGAACTCCTGGTAAGGTAAAGGAAGAGATTCAGGACAAGGCAGAACAACCCGAAGAGGAAGGACTAGACAGGTTGATGAACAGGCCTTACTCCATCGAAGGGATTTCCCCAGTGCTCCAATCGATGTGAGGATTGTGGAGTTGGAGCCAAGGATGCCCTAAGATCAAAGGTACGGAGGAACAGGGAATCAGGAAGAAGGAGAGAACTTCAGAATGGAGAGCTCCCACTGTAAGGTGCAAAGGAGGAGTTTGAGATGAGATCCTTCCATCAGTCAACAGTCTACCGTCCAGTCCGCAGACCGTGATTTCCGAGTCCAAGGTTACTGAAGGAATACCAAGTGCTTTGGCAGAGTTCACATCCAGATAATTTCCAGCTGCACCACTGTCTAGGAAAGCAGAGATGGAAACGGATCTATTTCCGTACATGATCCGAGCAGGGATGAGGACGGAATTCTTGGAAGAGACCATTTGGAGACCTAGGCGTACCTCTTCCTTTACTGCTAGGCCTGGTCTTTTCCCGCCTTGTTAGGGCAGTTACGCAAGAGATGGCCCTTATTGCCACAGTATAGACATAGTCCCTGCGACCGTCGTCTGGATCTTTCCTCGGGGGACAGGCGATAAGCCCCTAGCTGCATGGGCTCCGGCAAGTCCTGAGGGACCAGGTAGACAGCCGGAGAGGACCAGGATGGCAAAGCAGCCTCCTACTCGGACCTCCTTTCTTTGATCCTGCGGTCAATCTTAATAACTAATTGCATTAAGGCCTCCAGGAAAGGTGACGAAGGGTATTGGACCAAAGAATCCTTTATCTGCTCCGAGAGCCCTAGCCAGAACTGACTCCGTAGTGCGGGGTCATTCCACTGGCTATCGACCGACCAACGTCTGAACTCGGCACAATACTCTTCTGCTGTACGCCGCCCTTGTCTTAGCGCTATTAGGTGTGATTCGGCAGAGGCAACCCAATCTGGGTCATCATATAGGAGACCAAGGGCGTTAAAAAAGGTGTCCACGGACTGCAAAGTAAGGAGATGATTATACCAACCCTCTGTTGCTCCGAACCCGAGGAACGGGCTCTGTCCTCACTGCCTTAAGTAGTGAGAGGAGCCAATAGGAGTAGAGTGCCAGTGAGACCCCTCCCTACTGCACTAATTCCCAAGAATTGGCAATGCAGAAATAGTGACCACAAAAATAATCTTTATTCTCATCAGAGCCAGGTTTAGGTAACTCTCCTATAGACATGACTCTCTAAATACAGTATAATATCTGTATTCTGACTGCATTCCATCTGTACCGGAGTAAACAGAGTCAGTATACACCATACATAATATTAAAGTTTAACTTTTTTTGCGCGCATGCGTCCGGCTGTAAGACTGCTGGCCGGGCGCTGCGGCAGTAGAATTAGAGCGTCCCGGTTGTTGCCCAGGCAACCGGGACCTAGGAGATGGAAGTGACGTGAGTCGCGGCGGCCCCTCGGGGAGCCGCAGCTCATAACACTCACAAGGTTTTCAGATGTTATTTTGTCGATCTCAGACATTTCCTCAGTAATGCAGAGTAAAGGAATTTAAGTTGCTCAAGGTCTATCTCGATGAAGTCCTTGGAGGGCAGCATGATTGGGGACGTGTTAAGGTCTCCCACACTGCCCAATGTCACAGAGTGCCAGCTGCCTAAATCATTTAAACAGCCATGAGTGGCTGACCCTACATGGACTTGCACGCGCGTGCCTGGCTGTTTGACAGCTGGCCAGGCGCGGCGGCAGAAAATCTCAAGTGTCCTGGTTGCTACCTAGGTAACCGGGGCGAAGGCGCCGGAAGTGACACCTCCTGAAGGGGGGGGGGGTACTGTTAGCCGCAGTGGCCGCGGGCACCGCCGCAACTCTCTCCTTCCCTTTGCGGGCGTCCCAGCCGTCGCTATTATGACCGGCACGTCCGCAGAGGGAAGGAGAGAGTCGCGGCGGTGCCTGTGGCCGTGGCGGCTAACAGTACACCCTCTTGAGGAGGGGTCAAGAAACCCCGACATCCAGAATTCGTGGGAAATTCTTAAAAAAATTCCTTAATGAGTCTCTCAGCGTGGAGACGCCTCTGCGGTATCCAACATCGCTCCTCAGGGCCATAACCCTTCCAATGTACAAGGAACTGGACTTGGCCTTGAACTTTCCTTGTGACAAGAATTATTTCTATGATGAACTCACGGTCTCCGTTCACGAGCAGAGGCCGGGGCCTGTTAGAGGAAGGCTGGTTGAGCTTGCTGGGAGAAACAGCTTTTTTTTTAGAAGAGAGCAATGGAATGTGCAGGGTATTTTTAAAGAAGGTGGTAGTTTAAGCCTGAATGCCACTGGGTTTATCCTTTTCTCAATCGTAAATGGTCCAATGTATCGGGGCCCCAGTTTCTTGCAGGGTTACCTCAATTTGATGTTCCATGTGGACAACCAGACTCGATGCCCCACTTTCAATAAACACGGACCACTATGACGATCAGCGAAGGATATGGATTTGTGAGAAGCTTGTCATAGTGTGGAGTGCACCTTCTTCTAGATGGACCTTAACTTAGATCTGAAGGCAGGCGTCCCGGAATCACCAACGGAAACAGCAGAAGAGAAAGTTAGCTTTCGGGTGGAACCCGGGGTTACAGAAGAACGCGGAATGGCAGGAATTGCTATATGCAAACTCTGCCCAAGGTAAGAGAGAGGACCAGTTATCACGAAACTTGGAAACATATATGCTCAGGAACTGTTACAAGGATTGGATGGTTCTTCCATCTGACCATTCAATTAAGGGTAGTAAGCTGAGGACAAACTGATTTTGATTCCGAGGGAATTACAACAGGACCTCCAAAATTGTGCAATAAACTGGGACCTTCGGTCTGAGATGATGTCTTCCGGAAGGCCGTGGAGACAGAAGATATGAGTAATGAATAAGGTGGCCAAGCTTCTGGCATCCAGCAGTTTGGGTAAGGGTACGAAGTTGCTGATTCAGTCAACGGCCACCCAAATGGTGTTATGACCCGAGAACAATGGGAGGTCGACAATGAAGTCCATTGAAAGATGGAGTCGGCAAGAGTAACAGTTGACCAGGAGGACGGTTTCTAGAAGATTTATCTGAGGCGTCCACTTCTACAATGAACGGGAGCTCAGGGTCTGGGTGCCTAAGAACGGGTGCAGATGTGAAGGAGGCTATAAGAGCAGAAAAGCTTGCCAACGCCTCCGAAGACCAATTAGCTGTGTCTGCACCTTTCCATGTGAGTGCAGCGATAGGAGCCACTAGGGAAGAAAATGAGCGTATGAATCTTCTATAGTAGTTAGCGAAACCAAGGAACCTTTGAACTGCCTTGAGGTTTGTAGGGAGAACCCAGTCCAGGATTGATTGGACTTTACTGGCGTCCATGGAGAAACCGGATGAAGAAATAATATATCCTAAGAAGTCCACCCTGGAAGCCTCAAACTCGTACTTCTCCAATATTGCGCAAAGGTGGTGTTGGCGCAACTTCTCCAGAACTTCTCGAACCTGTTGGCAGTGCTGAGACAAGGACTGTGAGTAAATTAAAATATCATCCAAGTAGACCACCATGGATCTTCCTAGGAATTCACGCAAGACGTCATTGATGATATCCTGGAAGACTGCCGGGGCGTTGCACAATCCGGATGGCATCACCAGATACTCATAATGGCCGGAGTGTATGTTAAAGGCCGTCTTACCCTCGACTCCCTGTCTGATGCGGATAAGATTATAAGCAACCCGGAGGTCGATCTTAGAGAAAATCGTGGCTGACTTGAGCTGATCAAATAAAACAGAAATTAATGTCAGCGGGTAAGTGTTTTTGACTGTGATTTTATTCAGGCTGCGGTAGTCGATGCAGGGTCTCAGACTGCCATTCTTTTTGGCCACGAAGAAGCATCCCACTCCTACTGGGGATTTGGAGGGATGGATAAATCCTTTCTTCAGATTTTCCTCCACGTACTGCTCCATAGCTTGGGTCTCTGGGACAGACAAAGAGTACAGACGCCCTTTGGGCAATTTTAAACTGGGTACAATGTCAATAGCACAGTCATAGTCCCGATGTGGTGGGAGTCAGCCTTTTGGTTACAGAACACATCACTGAAGTCCTGGTAGGTTGCAGGTAGCAATTCTGGACTGGTCCGGAGAGTCCTAAGAGGTAGGGTCAAGCATGTGGAAGAGCACTCTGGACTCCAACGGATGATCTCCCTCTTTTTCCAATCAATAGTAGGATTATGACTTTGCAGCCAAGGATACCCCAAAATCAATGGAACAGAGGGACAGGTGATCAGGAGAAAAAAAAGAGACCTCCTCAGTATGGAGAGATCCTACCGACAAATGAACCAATGGAGTCTTAGTGAGTATTCTACCCCCAATCAAGAGGCTTCCATCGAGACCGCAATTGGTAATGCTCGATACCAGTCTGACTTCAGGAATACCAAGCGTCTTAGCCAGGTGGATGTCCAGAAAATTACCTGCACTGCTGTTGAGGAAGGCTGTCACCTTCACAGACTGAACGCAGAAGACTAGACGTCCCGGGACCAACAAATAGTTTTCTGAAGAGATTACTTGGACACCTAAGCGCACCTCTTCACCAGCGCTTAGGTTTAGGCTTTTCCCGTCTTGCTAGGATAGGAACAAACTAGGTGGCCAGATTGGCAAACAATACAAACCTAGAGAGCATTGTCTAGAACGTTCCTCAGGAGGCAGACGGTGAGCGCCCAACTGCATGGGTTCAGGGGAACCCAGAAGAGTAGAACCAGACTTGGGTGTTGAGCAAGGAGGTATAGATGACTCTCTTTCACCTTTCCTATCTTTGATTCGACAATCAATCTTGATTACAAGTTGCATCAAATCTTCAAGCGAGGTAGGTGCAGGTTACTGAACTAAGGAGTCCTTGATTTGCTCTGTAAGGCCCAGGCGGAACTGACTCCGCAGTGCCGGATCATACCACTCACTATCAGTTGACCATCGCCGGAATTCCGAACAATACTCCTCAGCAGAACGACGTCCTTGCCTTAATGCCCGGAGATAGAACTCAGCTGAGGCCACTCTGAGTCGTCATATAGCAGACCTAAGGCCTGGAAGAAGGCATCCACAGTTTGTAAGAATAGACTCGTTGGCGGAAGGGAGAAGGCCCAGGACTGGGGATCGCCCTGGAGTAGAGAGATTACAATCCCAATTCTCTGTTGTTCAGAGCCAGAGGAACATGGTCTCAGGCGAAAGTATAACCTGCAACTCTCCTTAAAGTTGTGGAAGGTGGGTCTGCTTCCTGAGAATCGATTGGGAAAGTTCAGTTTTGGCTCCGAAGAGACGCCAGAGGAGGCCTGCTGAGGCTGCGGGTTTCTGGAGAACTCTTCTTGTACTTGCAAGCAATGAGATAAACCCTGTATAGCCTGGATCTGATTAGCCAGGATCTGTGCTGGAGAAAGGGTCGGGTCACTGTTGTCCATGGCAGAATTACCTCCAATCTTCATGGCCAGTTATAATGTTATGGTCACCAGTGTGACATAAACTTGTAGAACAAGGGGTAGAGGTCTTCACCTTTAGCAGCTGCCTTTCCCGTAGAGACCGGTTATGCTTACAGGTACTCGGGTGCCCCCAGGACTTATGCTCAGAGTAGTACAAGTTTATGCTAACACGGCGGCGCACAGGTACAGGAGGTAAAGAACAGAGCAGGATAGGCCAGAGATCTGCGGACTGGAAAGAGCAACGGTGGAGCTGTCAGGTACCAGCAGGGTCAGGGTCACAGGCATTGGTTCAGAGTCCGGGTACAGGCAGAAGATCAGGGTCACAGGCATTGGTTCAGAGTCCGGGTACAGGCAGAAGATCAGGGTCACAGGCTATGGTTCAGAGTCCGGGTACAGGCAGAGGTCATACACGTGAAAGCAATCCAAGGTTTAAAGTACCAATCAAACACAGGAGCAGGTAGCAGTGCTGAGGCAGAACGCTATAACCGGCAGTGAGGCTCAGTCCTCACTGCCTTAAGTAGTACTCACAGCCAATCAGGGAAGAGCCCTGAAAGTATACCCAGGAGTGGCTAATTAATACATGGCACTGCTGGCCGATGAGAAGGCAGAGTGCCAGCTGAATATATCATCTAAACAGTCATGAGTGGCTGACCCTACACGGACCTGCGGGTGCCCGGCTGTGACAGCTGGCCAGGCCCGACGGCAGGGAATCTCAAGCGTTCCGGTTGTTGCCTAGGCAACTGGGACGAAAGCTCCGGAAGTGACATCCTGGTCGTCATTGCGACAGCCGGGACGCCCGCAGAGGGAAGGAGAGTCGCTGCGGTGCCCGTGGGCGCCGCGACTAACATTGATACAAAGTTAAAAGCTCTGGATGACAATCATACATGGACTGTAGTTGACAGGCCAAGTGATCAGGAACAAGTGGGTCTTTTGTAAGAAAGTGAATGTGGACGGAACTATCGCATGGTATAAATCCCGTCTTGTTGTCAAGGGATACACACAAAAGTCCGGGATGGATTACAGAGAGATCTTCTCATCTGTTGTCAGACACAGCAGCCTGAGGTTAGTACAGAAACACATCAATGGTGAACATACATTAGGCGCCAATCATTGAACACATCAGGATTGAGGCCCTTCTCTAAAATATAGCGACAATCAGCAGTAATATTCTTTTTTGCTAAAACTCAAAAAAACAACAACACAGTGGGGTAGGTCTTATTTATACAATGTCCAAAGTGATGGACCACAAAGACTTCATATCAAGGCTAAAGTCTTTATCAAGTCTTTTAACAGACAGATATATAGTGATATATAGAGGTATATACAGTGATATATAGAGGTATATACAGACAGATATATAGAGGTATATACAGTGATATATAGAGGTATATAGAGGTATATACAGTGATATATAGAGGTATATACAGACATATATATAGTGATATATAGAGGTATATACAGTGCTATATAGTGATATATAGAGGTATACACAGACAGATATATAGTGATATATAGAGGTATATACAGTGATATATAGAGGTATACACAGACGGATATATAGTGATATATAGAGGTATACACAGACAGATATATAGTGATATATAGAGGTATACACAGACAGATATATAGTGATATATAGAGGTATATACAGACAGATATATAGTGATATATAGAGGTATACACAGACAGATATATAGTGATATATAGAGGTATACACAGACAGATATATACAGTGATATATAGAGGTATACACAGACAGATATACAGTGATATATAGAGGTATATACAGTGATATATAGAGGTATACACAGACAGATATATAGTGATATATAGAGGTATATACAGACAGATATATAGTGATATATAGAGGTATACACAGACAGATATATAGTGATATATAGAGGTATATACAGACAGATATATAGTGATATATAGAGGTATACACAGACAGATATATAGTGATATATAGAGGTATACACAGACAGATATATAGTGATATATAGAGGTATACACAGACAGATATATAGTGATATATAGAGGTATATACAGACAGATATATAGTGATATATAGAGGTATACACAGACAGATATACAGTGATATATAGAGGTATATACAGACAGATATATAGTGATATATATAGAGGTATACACAGACAGATATATAGTGATATATAGAGGTATACACAGACAGATATATAGTGATATATAGAGGTATACACAGACGGATATATAGTGATATATATAGAGGTATACACAGACGGATATATAGTGATATATAGAGGTATACACAGAAAGATATATAGTGATATATAGAGGTATATACAGTGATATATAGTGATATATAGAGGTATACACAGACAGATATATAGTGATATATAGAGGTATAAACAGACAGATATATAGTGATATATAGAGGTATATACAGTGATATACAGTAATATATAGAGGTATACACAGACAGATATATAGTGATATATAGAGGTATATACAGACAGATATATAGTGATATATAGAGGTATACACAGAAAGATATATAGTGATATATAGAGGTATATACAGTGATATATAGTGATATATATAGAGGTATATACAGACAGATATATAGTGATATATAGAGGTATACACAGACAGATATATAGTGATATATAGAGGTATATACAGTGATATACAGTGATATATAGAGGTATATACAGACAGATATATAGCGATATATAGAGGTATACACAGACAGATATATAGTGATATATAGAGGTATACACAGACAGATATATAGTGATATATAGAGGTATATACAGACAGATATATAGTGATATATATAGAGGTATACACAGACAGATATATAGTGATATATATAGAGGTATACACAGACAGATATATAGTGATATATAGAGGTATACACAGACAGATATATAGTGATATATAGAGGAATACACAGAGATATATAGTGATATATAGAGGTATACACAGTGATATATAGAGGTATACACAGACAGATATATAGTGATATATATAGAGGTATATACAGAAAGATATATAGTGATATATAGAGGTATACACAGACGGATATATAGTGATATATAGAGGTATACACAGACAGATATACAGTGATATATAGAGGTATACACAGACGGATATATAGTGATATATAGAGGTATATACAGTGATATATAGTGATATATATAGAGGTATATACAGACAGATATATAGTGATATATAGAGGTATACACAGACAGATATATAGTGATATATAGAGGTATATACAGTGATATACAGTGATATATAGAGGTATATACAGACAGATATATAGCGATATATAGAGGTATACACAGACAGATATATAGTGATATATAGAGGTATACACAGACAGATATATAGTGATATATAGAGGTATATACAGACAGATATATAGTGATATATAGAGGTATATACAGACAGATATATAGTGATATATAGAGGTATATACAGACAGATATATAGTGATATATAGAGGTATACACAGACAGATATATAGTGATATATATAGAGGTATATACAGACAGATATATAGTGATATATATAGAGGTATACACAGACAGATATATAGTGATATATAGAGGTATATACAGACAGATATAT
Organism: Mixophyes fleayi; assembly: GCF_038048845.1. NCBI lineage: Eukaryota > Metazoa > Chordata > Amphibia > Anura > Limnodynastidae > Mixophyes > Mixophyes fleayi. The sequence goes on along the minus strand of NC_134404.1, from coordinate 1,743,704 downwards.
AGTGATATATAGAGGTATATACAGACAGATATATAGTGATATATAGAGGTATACACAGACAGATATATAGTGATATATAGAGGTATATACAGACAGATATATAGTGATATATAGAGGTATACACAGACAGATATATAGTGATATATAGAGGTATATACAGACAGATATATAGTGATATATAGAGGTATACACAGACAGATATATAGTGATATATAGAGGTATACACAGACAGATATATAGTGATATATAGAGGTATATACAGACAGATATATAGTGATATATAGAGGTATACACAGACAGATATATAGTGATATATAGAGGTATACACAGACAGATATATAGAGGTATACACAGACAGATATACAGAGGTATATACAGTGATATATAGAGGTATATAGTGATATATAGAGGTATACACAGATATATAGAGGTATACAGACAGATATATAGTGATATATAAAGGTATACACAGACAGATATATAGTGATATATAGAGGTATACACAGACAGATATATAGTGATATATAGAGGTATATACAGTGATATATAGTGATATATACAGACAGATATACAGTGATATATAGAGGTATACACAGACAGATATATAGTGATATATAGAGGTATATACAGACAGATATATAGTGATATATAGAGGTATACACAGACAGATATACAGTGATATACAGTGATATATAGAGGTATACACAGACAGATATACAGTGATATATAGAGGTATACACAGACAGATATATAGTGATATATAGAGGTATATACAGACAGATATATAGAGGTATACACAGACAGATATACAGTGATATATAGAGGTATACACAGACAGATATACAGTGATATATAGAGGTATATACAGTGCTATATAGAGGTATACACAGACAGATATATAGTGATATATAGAGGTATATACAGACAGATATATAGTGATATATAGAGGTATATACAGACAGATATATAGTGATATATAGAGGTATATACAGTGATATATAGAGGTATACACAGACAGATATATAGTGATATTATGAGGTATATACAGACAGATATATAATGATATATAGAGGTATATACAGACAGATATATAGAGGTATACACAGACAGATATACAGTGATATACAGTGATATATAGAGGTATACACAGACAGATATATAGTGATATATAGAGGTATACACAGACAGATATACAGTGATATACAGTAATATAGAGAGGTATACACAGACAGATATATAGTGATATATAGAGGTATACACAGACAGATATATAGTGATATATAGAGGTATACACAGACAGATATATAGAGGTATACACAGACAGATATACAGAGGTATATACAGTGATATATAGAGGTATATAGTGATATATAGAGGTATACACAGATATATAGAGGTATACAGACAGATATATAGTGATATATAAAGGTATACACAGACAGATATATAGTGATATATAGAGGTATACACAGACAGATATATAGTGATATATAGAGGTATATACAGTGATATATAGTGATATATACAGACAGATATACAGTGATATATAGAGGTATACACAGACAGATATATAGTGATATATAGAGGTATATACAGTGATATATAGAGGTATATACAGACAGATATATAGTGATATATAGAGGTATATACAGTGATATATACAGACAGATATACAGTGATATATAGAGGTATACACAGACAGATGTATAGAGGTATACACAGACAGATATACAGTGATATATAGAGGTATACACAGACAGATATATAGTGATATATAGAGGTATACACAGACAGATATATAGAGGTATACACAGACAGATATACAGAGGTATATACAGTGATATATAGAGGTATATAGTGATATATAGAGGTATACACAGATATATAGTGATATATAGAGGTATACAGACAGATATATAGTGATATATAGAGGTATACACTGACAGATATACAGTGATATATAGAGGTATATACAGACAGATATATAGAGGTATACACAGACAGATATACAGTGATATACAGTGATATATAGAGGTATACACAGACAGATATATAGTGATATATAGAGGTATACACAGACAGATATATAGTGATATATAGAGGTATACACAGACAGATATATAGTGATATATAGAGGTATACACAGACAGATATATAGTGATATATAGAGGTATACACAGACAGATATATAGAGGTATACACAGACAGATATATAGTGATATATAGAGGTATATACAGACAGATATGTAGTGATATATAGAGGTATATACAGACAGATATATAGTGATATATAGAGGTATACACAGACAGATATATAGTGATATATAGAGGTATACACAGACAGATATATAGAGGTATACACAGACAGATATATAGTGATATATGGAGGTATATACACAGACAGATATATAGTGATATATAGAGGTATACACAGACAGATATATAGTGATATATAGAGGTATACACAGACAGATATACAGTGATATATAGAGGTATATACACAGACAGATATATAGTGATATATAGAGGTATATACAGTGATATATAGAGGTATATACAGACAGATATATAGTGATATATAGAGGTATATACAGTGATATATAGAGGTATATACACAGACAGATATATAGTGATATATAGAGGTATATACAGTGATATATAGAGGTATATACAGACAGATATATAGTGATATATAGAGGTATATACAGTGATATATAGAGGTATACACAGACAGATATATAGTGATATATAGAGGTATATACAGTGATATATAGAGGTATATACACAGACATATATAGTGATATATAGAGGTATATACAGACAGATATATAGTGATATATAGAGGTATATACAGACAGATATATAGTGATATATAGAGGTATATACAGACAGATATATAGTGATATATAGAGGTATATACAGACAGATATATAGTGATATATAAAGGTATATACAGACAGATATATAGTGATATATAGAGGTATATACAGACAGATATATAGTGATATATAGAGGTATATACACAGACAGATATATAGTGATATATAGAGGTATACACAGATATATAGTGATATATAGAGGTATACACAGATATATAGTGATATATAGAGGTATATACAGACAGATATATTGTGATATATAGAGGTATATACAGACAGATATATAGTGATATATAGAGGTATACACAGACAGATATATAGTGATATATAGAGGTATATACAGACAGATATATAGTGATATATAGAGGTATATACAGACAGATATATAGTGATATATAGAGGTATACACAGACAGATATATAGTGATATATAGAGGTATATACACAGACAGATATATAGTGATATATAGAGGTATACACAGACAGATATATAGAGGTATACACAGATATATAGTGATATATAGAGGTATACACAGACAGATATATAGTGATATATAGAGGTATATACAGTGATATATAGTGATATGTAGAGGTATATACACAGACAGATATATAGTGATATATAGAGGTATATACAGACAGATATATAGTGATATATAGAGGTATACACAGACAGATATATAGTGATATATAGAGGTATATACACAGACAGATATATAGTGATATAGAGGTATACACAGATATATAGTGATATATAGAGGTATATACAGACAGATATATAGTGATATATAGAGGTATACACAGACAGATATATAGTGATATATATAGAGGTATATACAGACAGATATATAGTGATATATATAGAGCTATACACAGACAGATATATAGTGATATATAGAGGTATATACAGACAGATATATAGTGATATATAGAGGTATATACAGACAGATATATAGTGATATATAGAGGTATACACAGACGGATATATAGTGATATACAGAGGTATACACAGACAGATATATAGTGATATATAGAGGTATACACAGACAGATATATAGTGATATATAGAGGTATACACAGACAGATATATAGTGATATATAGAGGTATACACAGACAGATATATAGTGATATATAGAGGTATATACAGACAGATATATAGTGATATATAGAGGTATATACAGACAGATATATAGTGATATATAGAGGTATATACAGACAGATATATAGTGATATATAGAGGTATACACAGACAGATATATAGTGATATATATAGAGGTATATACAGACAGATATATAGTGATATATATAGAGGTATATACAGACAGATATATAGTGATATATATAGAGGTATACACAGACAGATATATAGTGATATATAGAGGTATACACAGACAGATATATAGTGATATATAGAGGTATATACAGACAGATATATAGTGATATATAGAGGTATACACAGACAGATATATAGTGATATATATAGAGGTATATACAGACAGATATATAGTGATATATATAGAGGTATACACAGACAGATATATAGTGATATATAGAGGTATACACAGACAGATATATAGTGATATATAGAGGTATACACAGATATATAGTGATATATAGAGGTATACACAGACGGATATATAGTGATATATAGAGGTATACACAGACAGATATATAGTGATATATATAGAGGTATATACAGACAGATATATAGTGATATATATAGAGGTATACACAGACAGATATATAGTGATATATAGAGGTATACACAGACAGATATATAGTGATATATATAGAGGTATACACAGACAGATATATAGTGATATATATAGAGGTATACACAGACAGATATATAGTGATATATAGAGGTATACACAGACAGATATATAGTGATATATAGAGGTATACACAGACAGATATATAGTGATATATAGAGGTATACACAGACAGATATATAGTGATATATAGAGGTATACACAGACGGATATATAGTGATATATAGAGGTATACACAGACGGATATATAGTGATATATAGAGGTATATACAGACGGATATATAGTGATATATAGAGGTATACACAGACGGATATATAGTGATATATAGAGGTATATACAGACAGATATATAGTGATATATAGAGGTATACACAGACAGATATATAGTGATATATATAGAGGTATATACAGACAGATATATAGTGATATATATAGAGGTATACACAGACAGATATATAGTGATATATATTTAGAGGTATATACAGACAGATATATAGTGATATATAGAGGTATACACAGACAGATATATAGTGATATATATAGAGGTATATACAGACAGATATATAGTGATATATATAGAGGTATACACAGACAGATATATAGTGATATATATAGAGGTATACACAGACAGATATATAGTGATATATAGAGGTATACACAGACAGATATATAGTGATATATAGAGGTATACACAGACAGATATATAGTGATATATAGAGGTATACACAGACAGATATATAGTGATATATATAGAGGTATACACAGACAGATATATAGTGATATATAGAGGTATACACAGACAGATATATAGTGATATATAGGGGTATATACAGACAGATATATAGTGATATATAGAGGTATATACAGACAGATATATAGTGATATATAGAGGTATACACAGACAGATATATAGTGATATATAGAGGTATACACAGACAGATATATAGTGATATATAGAGGTATATACAGACAGATATATAGTGATATATAGAGGTATACACAGACAGATATATAGTGATATATAGAGGTATACACAGACGGATATATAGTGATATATAGAGGTATACACAGACGGATATATAGTGATATATAGAGGTATATACAGACAGATATATAGTGATATATAGAGGTATACACAGACAGATATATAGTGATATATATAGAGGTATATACAGACAGATATATAGTGATATATATAGAGGTATACACAGACAGATATATAGTGATATATAGAGGTATATACAGACAGATATATAGTGATATATAGAGGTATATACAGACAGATATATAGTGATATATAGAGGTATATACAGACAGATATATAGTGATATATAGAGGTATATAAAGACAGATATATAGTGATATATACAGACAGATATATAGTGATATATAGAGGTATATACAGACAGATATATAGTGATATATAGAGGTATACACAGACAGATATATAGTGATATATAGAGGTATACACAGACGGATATATAGTGATATATAGAGGTATACACAGACGGATATATAGTGATATATAGAGGTATATACAGACAGATATATAGTGATATATAGAGGTATACACAGACAGATATATAGTGATATATAGAGGTATATACAGACAGATATATAGTGATATATAGAGGTATATACAGACAGATATATAGTGATATATAGAGGTATACACAGACAGATATATAGTGATATATAGAGGTATATACACAGACAGATATATAGTGATATATAGAGGTATACACAGACAGATATATAGAGGTATACACAGATATATAGTGATATATAGAGGTATACACAGACAGATATATAGTGATATATAGAGGTATATACAGTGATATATAGTGATATGTAGAGGTATATACACAGACAGATATATAGTGATATATAGAGGTATATACAGACAGATATATAGTGATATATAGAGGTATACACAGACAGATATATAGTGATATATAGAGGTATATACACAGACAGATATATAGTGATATAGAGGTATACACAGATATATAGTGATATATAGAGGTATATACAGACAGATATATAGTGATATATAGAGGTATACACAGACAGATATATAGTGATATATATAGAGGTATATACAGACAGATATATAGTGATATATATAGAGCTATACACAGACAGATATATAGTGATATATAGAGGTATATACAGACAGATATATAGTGATATATAGAGGTATATACAGACAGATATATAGTGATATACAGAGGTATACACAGACGGATATATAGTGATATACAGAGGTATACACAGACAGATATATAGTGATATATAGAGGTATACACAGACAGATATATAGTGATATATAGAGGTATACACAGACAGATATATAGTGATATATAGAGGTATACACAGACAGATATATAGTGATATATAGAGGTATATACAGACAGATATATAGTGATATATAGAGGTATATACAGACAGATATATAGTGATATATAGAGGTATACACAGACAGATATATAGTGATATATATAGAGGTATATACAGACAGATATATAGTGATATATATAGAGGTATATACAGACAGATATATAGTGATATATATAGAGGTATACACAGACAGATATATAGTGATATATAGAGGTATACACAGACAGATATATAGTGATATATAGAGGTATATACAGACAGATATATAGTGATATATAGAGGTATATACAGACAGATATATAGTGATATATAGAGGTATACACAGACAGATATATAGTGATATATATAGAGGTATATACAGACAGATATATAGTGATATATATAGAGGTATACACAGACAGATATATAGTGATATATAGAGGTATACACAGACAGATATATAGTGATATATAGAGGTATACACAGATATATAGTGATATATAGAGGTATACACAGACGGATATATAGTGATATATAGAGGTATACACAGACAGATATATAGTGATATATATAGAGGTATATACAGACAGATATATAGTGATATATATAGAGGTATACACAGACAGATATATAGTGATATATAGAGGTATACACAGACAGATATATAGTGATATATATAGAGGTATACACAGACAGATATATAGTGATATATATAGAGGTATACACAGACAGATATATAGTGATATATAGAGGTATACACAGACAGATATATAGTGATATATAGAGGTATACACAGACAGATATATAGTGATATATAGAGGTATACACAGACAGATATATAGTGATATATAGAGGTATACACAGACGGATGTATAGTGATATATAGAGGTATACACAGACGGATATATAGTGATATATAGAGGTATATACAGACGGATATATAGTGATATATAGAGGTATACACAGACGGATATATAGTGATATATAGAGGTATATACAGACAGATATATAGTGATATATAGAGGTATACACAGACAGATATATAGTGATATATATAGAGGTATATACAGACAGATATATAGTGATATATATAGAGGTATACACAGACAGATATATAGTGATATATATTTAGAGGTATATACAGACAGATATATAGTGATATATAGAGGTATACACAGACAGATATATAGTGATATATATAGAGGTATATACAGACAGATATATAGTGATATATATAGAGGTATACACAGACAGATATATAGTGATATATATAGAGGTATACACAGACAGATATATAGTGATATATAGAGGTATACACAGACAGATATATAGTGATATATAGAGGTATATACAGACAGATATATAGTGATATATAGAGGTATATACAGACAGATATATAGTGATATATAGAGGTATACACAGACAGATATATAGTGATATATATATAGAGGTATACACAGACAGATATATAGTGATATATATAGAGGTATACACAGACAGATATATAGTGATATATAGAGGTATACACAGACAGATATATAGTGATATATAGGGGTATATATAGACAGATATATAGTGATATATAGAGGTATATACAGACAGATATATAGTGATATATAGAGGTATACACAGACAGATATATAGTGATATATAGAGGTATACACAGACAGATATATAGTGATATATAGAGGTATATACAGACAGATATATAGTGATATATAGAGGTATACACAGACAGATATATAGTGATATATAGAGGTATACACAGACGGATATATAGTGATATATAGAGGTATACACAGACGGATATATAGTGATATATAGAGGTATATACAGACAGATATATAGTGATATATAGAGGTATACACAGACAGATATATAGTGATATATATAGAGGTATATACAGACAGATATATAGTGATATATATAGAGGTATACACAGACAGATATATAGTGATATATAGAGGTATATACAGACAGATATATAGTGATATATAGAGGTATATACAGACAGATATATAGTGATATATAGAGGTATATACAGACAGATATATAGTGATATATAGAGGTATATAAAGACAGATATATAGTGATATATACAGACAGATATATAGTGATATATAGAGGTATATACAGACAGATATATAGTGATATATAGAGGTATACACAGACAGATATATAGTGATATATAGAGGTATACACAGACGGATATATAGTGATATATAGAGGTATACACAGACGGATATATAGTGATATATAGAGGTATATACAGACAGATATATAGTGATATATAGAGGTATACACAGACAGATATATAGTGATATATATAGAGGTATATACAGACAGATATATAGTGATATATATAGAGGTATACACAGACAGATATATAGTGATATAGAGGTATACACAGATATATAGTGATATATATAGAGGTATATACAGACAGATATATAGTGATATATATAGAGGTATACACAGACAGATATATAGTGATATATATAGAGGTATACACAGACAGATATATAGTGATATATAGAGGTATACACAGACAGATATATAGTGATATATAGAGGTATATACAGACAGATATATAGTGATATATAGAGGTATACACAGACAGATATATAGTGATATATAGAGGTATACACAGACAGATATATAGTGATATATATATAGAGGTATACACAGACAGATATATAGTGATATATATAGAGGTATACACAGACAGATATATAGTGATATATAGAGGTATACACAGACAGATATATAGTGATATATAGGGGTATATATAGACAGATATATAGTGATATATAGAGGTATATACAGACAGATATATAGTGATATATAGAGGTATACACAGACAGATATATAGTGATATATAGAGGTATACACAGACAGATATATAGTGATATATAGAGGTATATACAGACAGATATATAGTGATATATAGAGGTATACACAGACAGATATATAGTGATATATAGAGGTATACACAGACGGATATATAGTGATATATAGAGGTATACACAGACGGATATATAGTGATATATAGAGGTATATACAGACAGATATATAGTGATATATAGAGGTATACACAGACAGATATATAGTGATATATATAGAGGTATATACAGACAGATATATAGTGATATATATAGAGGTATACACAGACAGATATATAGTGATATATAGAGGTATATACAGACAGATATATAGTGATATATAGAGGTATATACAGACAGATATATAGTGATATATAGAGGTATATACAGACAGATATATAGTGATATATAGAGGTATATAAAGACAGATATATAGTGATATATACAGACAGATATATAGTGATATATAGAGGTATATACAGACAGATATATAGTGATATATAGAGGTATACACAGACAGATATATAGTGATATATAGAGGTATACACAGACGGATATATAGTGATATATAGAGGTATACACAGACGGATATATAGTGATATATAGAGGTATATACAGACAGATATATAGTGATATATAGAGGTATACACAGACAGATATATAGTGATATATATAGAGGTATATACAGACAGATATATAGTGATATATATAGAGGTATACACAGACAGATATATAGTGATATAGAGGTATACACAGATATATAGTGATATATATAGAGGTATATACAGACAGATATATAGTGATATATATAGAGGTATACACAGACAGATATATAGTGATATATATAGAGGTATATACAGACAGATATATAGTGATATATAGAGGTATATACAGACAGATATATAGTGATATATATAGAGGTATATACAGACAGATATATAGTGATATATATAGAGGTATACACAGACAGATATATAGTGATATATAGAGGTATATACAGACAGATATATAGTGATATATAGAGGTATATACAGACAGATATATAGTGATATATAGAGGTATATACAGACAGATATATAGTGATATATAGAGGTATATAAAGACAGATATATAGTGATATATACAGACAGATATATAGTGATATATAGAGGTATATACAGACAGATATATAGTGATATATATAGAGGTATATACAGACAGATATATAGTGATATATATAGAGGTATACACAGACAGATATATAGTGATATATAGAGGTATACACAGACGGATATATAGTGATATATAGAGGTATACACAGACGGATATATAGTGATATATAGAGGTATATACAGACAGATATATAGTGATATATAGAGGTATACACAGACAGATATATAGTGATATATAGAGGTATACACAGACGGATATATAGTGATATATATAGAGGTATACACAGACAGATATATAGTGATATATAGAGGTATATACAGACAGATATATAGTGATATATATAGAGGTATATACAGACAGATATATAGTGATATATAGGAGGTATACACAGACGGATATATAGTGATATATAGAGGTATACACAGACGGATATATAGTGATATATAGAGGTATACACAGACAGATATATAGTGATATATAGAGGTATATACAGACAGATATATAGTGATATATAGAGGTATACACAGACGGATATATAGTGATATATAGAGGTATACACAGACGGATATATAGTGATATATAGAGGTATACACAGACGGATATATAGTGATATATAGAGGTATACACAGACGGATATATAGAGGCATATACAGACAGATATATAGTGATATATAGAGGTATATACAGTGATATATAGTGATATATAGAGGTATACACAGACAGATATATAGTGATATATAGAGGTATACACAGACGGATATATAGTGATATATAGAGGTATACACAGACGGATATATAGTGATATATAGAGGTATATACAGACAGATATATAGTGATATATAGAGGTATACACAGACAGATATATAGTGATATATATAGAGGTATATACAGACAGATATATAGTGATATATATAGAGGTATACACAGACAGATATATAGTGATATATAGAGGTATATACAGACAGATATATAGTGATATATAGAGGTATATACAGACAGATATATAGTGATATATAGAGGTATATACAGACAGATATATAGTGATATATAGAGGTATATAAAGACAGATATATAGTGATATATACAGACAGATATATAGTGATATATAGAGGTATATACAGACAGATATATAGTGATATATATAGAGGTATATACAGACAGATATATAGTGATATATATAGAGGTATACACAGACAGATATATAGTGATATATAGAGGTATACACAGACGGATATATAGTGATATATAGAGGTATACACAGACAGATATATAGTGATATATAGAGGTATATACAGACAGATATATAGTGATATATAGAGGTATACACAGACGGATATATAGTGATATATAGAGGTATACACAGACGGATATATAGTGATATATAGAGGTATACACAGACGGATATATAGTGATATATAGAGGTATACACAGACGGATATATAGTGATATATAGAGGTATACACAGACAGATATATAGTGATATATAGAGGTATATACAGACAGATATATAGTGATATATAGAGGTATACACAGACGGATATATAGTGATATATAGAGGTATACACAGACGGATATATAGTGATATATAGAGGTATACACAGACGGATATATAGTGATATATAGAGGTATACACAGACGGATATATAGAGGCATATACAGACAGATATATAGTGATATATAGAGGTATATACAGTGATATATAGTGATATATAGAGGTATACACAGACGGATATATAGTGATATATATATAGAGGTATACACAGACGGATATATAGTGATATATATAGAGGTATATACAGACAGATATATAGTGATATATAGAGGTATATACAGACAGATATATAGTGATATATATAGAGCTATATACAGACAGATATATAGTGATATATAGAGGTATACACAGACGGATATATAGTGATATATATAGAGGTATATACAGACAGATATATAGTGATATATAGAGGTATATACAGACAGATATATAGTGATATATAGAGGTATACACAGACAGATATATAGTGATATATAGAGGTATACACAGACAGATATATAGTGATATATAGAGGTATACACAGACGGATATATAGTGATATATAGAGGTATACACAGACAGATATATAGTGATATATAGAGGCATATACAGACAGATATATAGTGATATATAGAGGTAAATACAGTGATATATAGTGATATATAGAGGTATACACAGACGGATATATAGTGATATATAGAGGTATACACAGACGGATATATAGTGATATATAGAGGTATATACAGACAGATATATAGTGATATATAGAGGTATACACAGACGGATATATAGTGATATATAGAGGTATATACAGACAGATATATAGTGATATATAGAGGTATATACAGACAGATATATAGTGATATATAGAGGTATATACAGACAGATATATAGTGATATATAGAGGTATACACAGACAGATATACAGTGATATATAGAGGTATACACAGACAGATATACAGTGATATATAGAGGTATACACAGACGGATATATAGTGATATATAGAGGTATATACAGTGCTATATAGTGATATATAGAGGTATATACAGACGGATATATAGTGATATATAGAGGTATACACAGACAGATATATAGTGATATATAGAGGTATACACAGACGGATATATAGTGATATATAGAGGTATACACAGACAGATATATAGTGATATATAGAGGTATACACAGACAGATATATAGTGATATATAGAGGTATACACAGACAGATATACAGTGATATATAGAGGTATACACAGACGGATATATAGTGATATATAGAGGTATATACAGTGCTATATAGTGATATATAGAGGTATACACAGACAGATATATAGTGATATATAGAGGTATATACAGACAGATATATAGTGATATATAGAGGTATACACAGACAGATATATAGTGATATATAGAGGTATACACAGACAGATATATAGTGATATATAGAGGTATACACAGACAGATATATAGTGATATATAGAGGTATACACAGACAGATATATAGTGATATATAGAGGTATACACAGACAGATATATAGTGATATATAGAGGTATACACAGACAGATATATAGTGATATATAGAGGTATACACAGACGGATATATAGTGATATATAGAGGTATACACAGACAGATATATAGTGATATATAGAGGTATACACAGACAGATATATAGTGATATATAGAGGTATACACAGACAGATATATAGTGATATATAGAGGTATACACAGACAGATATATAGTGATATATAGAGGTATACACAGACAGATATATAGTGATATATAGAGGTATACACAGACAGATATATAGTGATATATAGAGGTATACACAGACGGATATATAGTGATATATAGAGGTATACACAGACAGATATATAGTGATATATAGAGGTATACACAGACAGATATATAGTGATATATAGAGGTATACACAGACAGATATACAGTGATATATAGAGGTATACACAGACGGATATATAGTGATATATAGAGGTATATACAGTGCTATATAGTGATATATAGAGGTATACACAGACAGATATATAGTGATATATAGAGGTATATACAGACAGATATATAGTGATATATAGAGGTATACACAGACAGATATATAGTGATATATAGAGGTATACACAGACAGATATATAGTGATATATAGAGGTATACACAGACAGATATATAGTGATATATATAGAGGTATACACAGACAGATATATAGTGATATATAGAGGTATACACAGACAGATATATAGTGATATATAGAGGTATACACAGACAGATATATAGTGATATATAGAGGTATACACAGACGGATATATAGTGATATATATAGAGGTATACACAGACAGATATATAGTGATATATAGAGGTATACACAGACAGATATATAGTGATATATAGAGGTATACACAGACAGATATATAGTGATATATAGAGGTATACACAGACAGATATATAGTGATATATAGAGGTATACACAGACAGATATATAGTGATATATAGAGGTATACACAGACGGATATATAGTGATATATAGAGGTATACACAGACGGATATATAGTGATATATAGAGGTATACACAGACGGATATATAGTGATATATAGAGGTATACACAGACGGATATATAGTGATATATAGAGGTATACACAGACGGATATATAGTGATATATAGAGGTATACACAGACGGATATATAGTGATATATAGAGGTATACACAGACGGATATATAGTGATATATAGAGGTATACACAGACGGATATATAGTGATATATAGAGGTATATACAGACGGATATATAGTGATATATAGAGGTATACACAGACGGATAGACTTATAAATATGAAGAGACATATTAGTCCCCACTCGCGGGGGATGCCGGGAGCTGTAGTCCCAGGACGCGGGGGATGCCGGGAGCTGTAGTCCCAGGACGCGGGGGATGCCGGGAGCTGTAGTCTAGGACGCGGGGGATGCCGGGAGCTGTAGTCCAGGACGCTGGGGATGCCGGGAGCTGTAGTCCAGGACGCGGGGGATGCCGGGAGCTGTAGTCTAGGACGCGGGGGATGCCGGGAGCTGTAGTCCAGGACGCGGGGGATGCCGGGAGCTGTAGTCCAGGACGCGGGGGATGCCGGGAGCTGTAGTCCTGGGCGGCATGGAGAAAGGAGATTGCGGAGATCTGTCTTCCGGAGAGATGGAGGGAGAGCCGGGGAGAGGCCGTTCCCACAGGTACCTGCTGTCCCTGGTGTGGCCCCTGTGTGAGGAGCTGTCCCTGGTGTGGCCCCTGTGTGAGGAGCTGTCACTGAGGTGTGGCCCCTGTGTGAGGAGCTGTCACTGAGGTGTGGCCCCTGTGTGAGGAGCTGTTACTGGTGTGGCCCCTGTGTGAGGAGCTGTCACTGGTGTGGCCCCTATGTGAGGAGCTGTCACTGGTGTGGCCCCTATGTGAGGAGCTGTCACTGGTGTGGCCCCTATGTGAGGAGCTGTCACTGAGGTGTGGCCCCTGTGTGAGGAGCTGTCACTGAGGTGTGGCCCCTGTGTGAGGAGCTGTCACTGAGGTGTGGCCCCTGTGTGAGGAGCTGTTACTGGTGTGGCCCCTGTGTGAGGAGCTGTCACTGGTGTGGCCCCTATGTGAGGAGCTGTCACTGGTGTGGCCCCTATGTGAGGAGCTGTCACTGAGGTGTGGCCCCTGTGTGAGGAGCTGTCACTGGTGTGGCCCCTGTGAGAGGAGCTGTCACTGGTGTGGCCCCTGTGTGAGGAGCTGTCACTGAGGTGTGGCCCCTGTGTGAGGAGCTGTCACTGGTGTGGCCTCTGTGTGAGGAGCTGTCACTGGTGTGGCCCCTATGTGAGGAGCTGTCACTGGTGTGGCCCCTGTGTGAGGAGCTGTCACTGGTGTGGCCCCTGTGTGAGGAGCTGTCACTGAGGTGTAGCCCCTGTGTGAGGAGCTGTCACTGAGGTGTAGCCCCTGTGTGAGGAGCTGTCACTGAGGTGTGGCCCCTGTGTGAGGAGCTGTCACTGGTGTGGCCTCTGTGTGAGGAGCTGTCACTGGTGTGGCCCCTATGTGAGGAGCTGTCACTGGTGTGGCCCCTGTGTGAGGAGCTGTCACTGGTGTGGCCCCTGTGTGAGGAGCTGTCACTGGTGTGGCCTCTGTGTGAGGAGCTGTCACTGGTGTGGCCCCTGTGTGAGGAGCTGTCACTGGTGTGGCCCCTGTGTGAGGAGCTGTCACTGGTGTGGCCCCTGTGTGAGGAGCTGTCACTGGTGTGGCCCCTGTGTGGGGAGCTGTCACTGGTGTGGCCCCTGTGTGAGGAGCTGTCACTGAGGTGTGGCCTCTGTGTGAGGAGCAGTCACTGGTGTGGCCCCTGTGTGAGGAGCTTTCACTGGTGTGGCCCCTGTGTGAGGAGCTATCACTGGTGTGGCCCCTGTGTAATGAGCTGTCACTGAGGTGTGGCCTCTGTGTGAGGAGCTGTCACTGGTGTGGCCCCTGTGTGAGGAGCTGTCACTAGTGTGGCCTCTGTGTGAGGAGCTGTCACTGAGGTGTGGCCCCTGTGTGAGGAGCTGTCACTGAGGTGTGGCCCCTGTGTGAGGAGCTGTCACTGAGGTGTGGCCTCTGTGTGAGGAGCTGTCACTGAGGTGTGGCCTCTGTGTGAGGAGCTGTCACTGAGGTGTGGCCCCTGTGTGAGGAGCTGTCACTGGTGTGGCCCCTGTGTGAGGAGCTTTCACTGGTGTGGCCCCTGTGTAATGAGCTGTCACTGAGGTGTGGCCCCTGTTCCCAGTATCAGCTTTATCTTAACATTCATCTTCCCAGTGTAAACAAAAAGTGTCTCCCAGTTACTAGATGGTGCGGTATAATATACCCGGTGTCTCCCAGTTACTAGATGGTGCGGTATATTATACCCTGTGTCTCCCAGTTACTAGATGGTGCGGTATATTATACCCAGTGTCTCCCAGTTACTAGATGGTGCGGTATATTATACCCAGTGTCTCCCAGTTACTAGATGGTGCGGTATATTATACCCAGTGTCTCCCAGTTACTAGATGGTGCGGTATATTATACCCGGTGTCTCCCAGTTACTAGATGGTGCGGTATATTATACCCGGTGTCTCCCAGTTACTAGATGGTGCGGTATATTATACCCGGTGTCTCCCAGTTACTAGATGGTGCGGTATATTATACCCAGTGTCTCCCAGTTACTAGATGGTGCGGTATATTATACCCAGTGTCTCCCAGTTACTAGATGGTGCGGTATATTATACCCGGTGTCTCCCAGTTACTAGATGGTGCGGTATATTATACCCGGTGTCTCCCAGTTACTAGATGGTGCGGTATATTATACCCGGTGTCTCCCAGTTACTAGATGGTGCGGTATATTATACCCGGTGTGTCCCAGTTACTAGATGGTGCGGTATATTATACCCTGTGTCTCCCAGTTACTAGATGGTGCGGTATATTATACCTGGTGTCTCCCAGTTACTAGATGGTGCGGTATATTATACCCGGTGTCTCCCAGTTACTAGATGGTGCGGTATATTATACCCGGTGTCTCCCAGTTACTAGATGGTGCGGTATATTATACCCGGTGTCTCCCAGTTACTAGATGGTGCGGTATATTATACCCGGTGTCTCCCAGTTACTAGATGGTACGGTATATTATACCCTGTGTCTCCCAGTTACTAGATGGTGCGGTATATTATACCCGGTGTCTCCCAGTTACTAGATGGTGCGGTATATTATACCCGGTGTCTCCCAGTTACTAGATGGTGCGGTATATTATACCCGGTGTCTCCCAGTTACTAGATGGTGCGGTATATTATACCCGGTGTCTCCCAGTTACTAGATGGTGCGGTATATTATACCCGGTGTCTCCCAGTTACTAGATGGTGCGGTATATTATACCCGGTGTCTCCCAGTTACTAGATGGTGCGGTATATTATACCCGGTGTCTCCCAGTTACTAGATGGTGCGGTATATTATACCCGGTGTCTCCCAGTTACTAGATGGTGCTGTATATTATACCCGGTGTCTCCCAGTTACTAGATGGTGCGGTATATTATACCCAGTGTCTCCCAGTTACTAGATGGTGCGGTATATTATACCCGGTGTCTCCCAGTTACTAGATGGTGCGGTATATTATACCCGGTGTCTCCCAGTTATTAGATGGTGCGGTATATTATACCCGGTGTCTCCCAGTTATTAGATGGTGCGGTATATTATACCCGGTGTCTCCCAGTTACTAGATGGTGCGGTATATTATACCCGGTGTCTCCCAGTTCCTAGATGGTGCGGTATATTATACGCAGTGTCTCCCAGTTTCTAGATGGTGCGGTATATTATACCCGGTGTCTCCCAGTTACTAGATGGTGCGGTATATTATACCCGGTGTCTCCCAGTTATTAGATGGTGCGGTATATTATACCCGGTGTCTCCCAGTTACTAGATGGTGCGGTATATTATACCCAGAGTCTCCCAGTTCCTAGATGGTGCGGTATATTATACCCGGTGTCTCCCAGTTACTAGATGGTGTGGTATATTATACCCGGTGTCTCCCAGTTACTAGATGGTGCTGTATATTATACGCAGTGTCTCCCAGTTTCTAGATGGTGCGGTATATTATACCCGGTGTCTCCCAGTTACTAGATGGTGCGGTATATTATACCCGGTGTCTCCCAGTTACTAGATGGTGCGGTATAGTATACCCGGTGTCTCCCAGTTACTAGATAGTGCGGTATAGTATACCCGGTGTCTCCCAGTTACTAGATGGTGCGGTATATTATACCCGGTGTCTCCCAGTTACTAGATGGTGCGGTATATTATACCCGGTGTCTCCCAGTTACTAGATGGTGCGGTATATTATACCCGGTGTCTCCCAGTTACTAGATGGTGCGGTATATTATACCCGGTGTCTCCCAGTTACTAGATGGTGCGGTATATTATACCCGGTGTCTCCCAGTTACTAGATGGTGCGGTATATTATACCCGGTGTCTCCCAGTTACTAGATGGTGCGGTATATTATACCCGGTGTCTCCCAGTTACTAGATGGTGCGGTATATTATACCCGGTGTCTCCCAGTTACTAGATGGTGCTGTATATTATACCCGGTGTCTCCCAGTTACTAGATGGTGCGGTATATTATACCCAGTGTCTCCCAGTTACTAGATGGTGCGGTATATTATACCCGGTGTCTCCCAGTTATTAGATGGTGCGGTATATTATACCCGGTGTCTCCCAGTTACTAGATGGTGCGGTATATTATACCTGGTGTCTCCCAGTTACTAGATGGTGCGGTATATTATACCCGCTGTCTCCCAGTTACTAGATGGTGCGGTATATTATACCCACTGTCTCCCAGTTACTAGATGGTGCGGTATATTATACCCAGTGTGTCCCAGTTACTAGATGGTGCGGTATATTATACCCAGTGTCTCCCAGTTACTAGATGGTGCGGTATATTATACCCGCTGTCTCCCAGTTACTAGATGGTGCTGTATATTATACCCAGTGTCTCCCAGTTACTAGATGGTGCGGTATATTATTCCCGCTGTCTCCCAGTTACTAGATGGTGCGGTATATTATTCCCGCTGTCTCCCAGTTACTAGATGGTGCGGTATATTATACCCGGTGTCTCCCAGTTACTAGATGGTGCGGTATATTATACCCGGTGTCTCCCAGTTACTAGATGGTGCTGTATATTATACCCGCTGTCTCCCAGTTACTAGATGGTGCGGTATAATATACCCGCTGTCTCCCAGTTACTAGATGGTGCGGTATATTATTCCCGCTGTCTCCCAGTTACTAGATGGTGCGGTATATTATTCCCGCTGTCTCCCAGTTACTAGATGGTGCGGTATATTATACCCAGTGTCTCCCAGTTACTAGATGGTGCTGTATATTATACCCAGTGTCTTCCAGTTACTAGATGGTGCGGTATATTATACCCAGTGTCTCCCAGTTACTAGATGGTGCGGTATATTATACCCGGTGTCTCCCAGTTACTAGATGGTGCGGTATATTATACCCGGTGTCTCCCAGTTACTAGATGGTGCTGTATATTATACCCGCTGTCTCCCAGTTACTAGATGGTGCGGTATAATATACCCAGTGTCTCCCAGTTACTAGATGGTGCGGTATATTATTCCCGCTGTCTCCCAGTTACTAGATGGTGCGGTATATTATACCCAGTGTCTCCCAGTTACTAGATGGTGCTGTATATTATACCCAGTGTCTTCCAGTTACTAGATGGTGCGGTATATTATTCCCGCTGTCTCCCAGTTACTAGATGGTGCGGTATATTATACCCGCTGTCTCCCAGTTACTAGATGGTGCGGTATATTATACCCAGTGTGTCCCAGTTACTAGATGGTGCAGTATATTATACCCAGTGTCTCCCAGTTACTAGATGGTGCGGTATATTATACCCAGTGTCTCCCAGTTACTAGATGGTGCTGTATATTATACCCAGTGTCTCCCAGTTACTAGATGGTGCGGTATATTATACCCGCTGTCTCCCAGTTACTAGATGGTGCGGTATATTATACCCAGTGTCTCCCAGTTACTAGATGGTGCGGTATATTATACCCAGTGTCTCCCAGTTACTAGATGGTGTGGTATATTATACCCAGTGTCTCCCAGTTACTAGATGGTGCGGTATATTATACCCAGTGTCTCCCAGTTACTAGATGGTGCGGTATATTATACCCAGTGTCTCCCAGTTACTAGATGGTGCTGTATATTATACCCAGTGTCTCCCAGTTACTAGATGGTGCGGTATGTTATACCCAGTGTCTCCCAGTTATTAGATGGTGCGGTATATTATACCCAGTGTCTCCCAGTTACTAGATGGTGCGGTATATTATACCCAGTTTCTCCCAGTTACTAGATGGTGCGGTATATTATATCCAGTGTCTCCCAGTTACTAGATGGTGCGGTATATTATATCCAGTGTCTCCCAGTTACTAGATGGTGCGGTATATTATACCCAGTGTCTCCCAGTTACTAGATGGTGCGGTATATTATACCCAGTGTCTCCCAGTTACTAGATGGTGCAGTATATTATACCCAGTGTCTCCCAGTTACTAGATGGTGCAGTATATTATACCCAGAGTCTCCCAGTTACTAGATGGTGTGGTATATTATACCCAGTGTCTCCCAGTTACTAGATGGTGCGGTATATTATACCCAGTGTCTCCCAGTTACTAGATGGTGCGGTATATTATACCCGGTGTCTCCCAGTTACTAGATGGTGCTGTATATTATACCCAGTGTCTCCCAGTTACTAGATGGTGCTGTATATTATACCCAGTGTCTCCCAGTTACTAGATGGTGCAGTATATTATTCCCGCTGTCTCCCAGTTACTAGATGGTGCTGTATATTATACCCAGTGTCTCCCAGTTACTAGATGGTGCTGTATATTATACCCAGTGTCTCCCAGTTACTAGATGGTGCTGTATATTATACCCAGTGTCTCCCAGTTACTAGATGGTGCGGTATATTATTCCCGCTGTCTCCCAGTTACTAGATGGTGCGGTATATTATACCCGCTGTCTCCCAGTTACTAGATGGTGCGGTATATTATACCCAGTGTGTCCCAGTTACTAGATGGTGCAGTATATTATACCCAGTGTCTCCCAGTTACTAGATGGTGCGGTATATTATACCCAGTGTCTCCCAGTTACTAGATGGTGCTGTATATTATACCCAGTGTCTCCCAGTTACTAGATGGTGCGGTATATTATACCCGCTGTCTCCCAGTTACTAGATGGTGCGGTATATTATACCCAGTGTCTCCCAGTTACTAGATGGTGCGGTATATTATACCCAGTGTCTCCCAGTTACTAGATGGTGCGGTATATTATACCCATTGTCTCCCAGTTACTAGATGGTGCGGTATATTATACCCAGTGTCTCCCAGTTACTAGATGGTGCGGTATATTATACCCAGTGTCTCCCAGTTACTAGATGGTGCTGTATATTATACCCAGTGTCTCCCAGTTACTAGATGGTGCGGTATGTTATACCCAGTGTCTCCCAGTTATTAGATGGTGCGGTATATTATACCCAGTGTCTCCCAGTTACTAGATGGTGCGGTATATTATACCCAGTTTCTCCCAGTTACTAGATGGTGCGGTATATTATATCCAGTGTCTCCCAGTTACTAGATGGTGCGGTATATTATACCCAGTGTCTCCCAGTTACTAGATGGTGCGGTATATTATACCCAGTGTCTCCCAGTTACTAGATGGTGCGGTATATTATACCCAGTGTCTCCCAGTTACTAGATGGTGCGGTATATTATACCCAGAGTCTCCCAGTTACTAGATGGTGCGGTATATTATACCCAGTGTCTCCCAGTTACTAGATGGTGCGGTATATTATACCCGGTGTCTCCCAGTTACTAGATGGTGCGGTATATTATACCCAGAGTCTCCCAGTTACTAGATGGTGCGGTATATTATACCCAGTGTCTCCCAGTTACTAGATGGTGCGGTATATTATACCCAGTGTCTCCCAGTTACTAGATGGTGCGGTATATTATACCCGGTGTCTCCCAGTTACTAGATGGTGCGGTATATTATACCCGGTGTCTCCCAGTTACTAGATGGTGCTGTATATTATACCCGCTGTCTCCCAGTTACTAGATGGTGCGGTATAATATACCCAGTGTGTCCCAGTTACTAGATGGTGCGGTATATTATACCCGCTGTCTCCCAGTTACTAGATGGTGCGGTATATTATACCCAGTGTCTCCCAGTTACTAGATGGTGCGGTATATTATACCCAGTGTCTCCCAGTTACTAGATGGTGCTGTATATTATACCCAGTGTCTCCCAGTTACTAGATGGTGCTGTATATTATACCCAGTGTCTCCCAGTTACTAGATGGTGCTGTATATTATACCCAGTGTCTCCCAGGTACTAGATGGTGCGGTATATTATTCCCGCTGTCTCCCAGTTACTAGATGGTGCGGTATATTATACCCGCTGTCTCCCAGTTACTAGATGGTGCGGTATATTATACCCGCTGTCTCCCAGTTACTAGATGGTGCGGTATATTATACCCAGTGTCTCCCAGTTACTAGATGGTGCGGTATATTATACCCAGTGTCTCCCAGTTACTAGATGGTGCTGTATATTATACCCAGTGTCTCCCAGTTACTAGATGGTGCGGTATATTATACCCGCTGTCTCCCAGTTACTAGATGGTGCGGTATATTATACCCAGTGTCTCCCAGTTACTAGATGGTGCGGTATATTATACCCAGTGTCTCCCAGTTACTAGATGGTGTGGTATATTATACCCATTGTCTCCCAGTTACTAGATGGTGCGGTATATTATACCCAGTGTCTCCCAGTTACTAGATGGTGCGGTATATTATACCCAGTGTCTCCCAGTTACTAGATGGTGCTGTATATTATACCCAGTGTCTCCCAGTTACTAGATGGTGCGGTATGTTATACCCAGTGTCTCCCAGTTATTAGATGGTGCGGTATATTATACCCAGTGTCTCCCAGTTACTAGATGGTGCGGTATATTATACCCAGTTTCTCCCAGTTACTAGATGGTTTGGTATATTATACCCAGTGTCTCCCAGTTACTAGATGGTGCGGTATATTATACCCAGTGTCTCCCAGTTACTAGATGGTGCGGTATATTATACCCAGTGTCTCCCAGTTACTAGATGGTGCAGTATATTATACCCAGTGTCTCCCAGTTACTAGATGGTGCGGTATATTATACCCGGTGTCTCCCAGTTACTAGATGGTGCGGTATATTATACCCGGTGTCTCCCAGTTACTAGATGGTGCGGTATATTCTACCCAGTGTCTCCCAGTTACTAGATGGTGCGGTATATTATACCCAGTGTGTCCCAGTTACTAGATGGTGCGGTATATTATATCCAGTGTCTCCCAGTTACTAGATGGTGCGGTATATTATACCCAGTGTCTCCCAGTTACTAGATGGTGCGGTATATTATACCCAGTGTCTCCCAGTTACTAGATGGTGCGGTATATTATACCCAGTGTCTCCCAGTTACTAGATGGTGCAGTATATTATACCCAGAGTCTCCCAGTTACTAGATGGTGCGGTATATTATACCCAGTGTCTCCCAGTTACTAGATGGTGCGGTATATTATACCCGGTGTCTCCCAGTTACTAGATGGTGCGGTATATTATACCCAGAGTCTCCCAGTTACTAGATGGTGCGGTATATTATACCCAGTGTCTCCCAGTTACTAGATGGTGCGGTATATTATACCCAGTGTCTCCCAGTTACTAGATGGTGTGGTATATTATACCCATTGTCTCCCAGTTACTAGATGGTGCGGTATATTATACCCGGTGTCTCCCAGTTACTAGATGGTGCTGTATATTATACCCAGTGTCTCCCAGTTACTAGATGGTGCGGTATATTATTCCCGCTGTCTCCCAGTTACTAGATGGTGCTGTATATTATACCCAGTGTCTCCCAGTTACTAGATGGTGCTGTATATTATACCCAGTGTCTCCCAGTTACTAGATGGTGCTGTATATTATACCCAGTGTCTCCCAGTTACTAGATGGTGCGGTATATTATTCCCGCTGTCTCCCAGTTACTAGATGGTGCGGTATATTATACCCGCTGTCTCCCAGTTACTAGATGGTGCGGTATATTATACCCAGTGTGTCCCAGTTACTAGATGGTGCGGTATATTATACCCAGTGTCTCCCAGTTACTAGATGGTGCGGTATATTATACCCAGTGTCTCCCAGTTACTAGATGGTGCTGTATATTATACCCAGTGTCTCCCAGTTACTAGATGGTGCGGTATATTATACCCGCTGTCTCCCAGTTACTAGATGGTGCGGTATATTATACCCAGTGTCTCCCAGTTACTAGATGGTGCTGTATATTATACCCAGTGTCTCCCAGTTACTAGATGGTGCTGTATATTATACCCAGTGTCTCCCAGTTACTAGATGGTGCTGTATATTATACCCAGTGTCTCCCAGGTACTAGATGGTGCGGTATATTATACCCAGTGTCTCCCAGGTACTAGATGGTGCGGTATATTATTCCCGCTGTCTCCCAGTTACTAGATGGTGCGGTATATTATACCCAGTGTCTCCCAGTTACTAGATGGTGCTGTATATTATACCCAGTGTCTCCCAGTTACTAGATGGTGCGGTATATTATACCCGCTGTCTCCCAGTTACTAGATGGTGCGGTATATTATACCCAGTGTCTCCCAGTTACTAGATGGTGCGGTATATTATACCCAGTGTCTCCCAGTTACTAGATGGTGTGGTATATTATACCCATTGTCTCCCAGTTACTAGATGGTGCGGTATATTATACCCAGTGTCTCCCAGTTACTAGATGGTGCTGTATATTATACCCGGTGTCTCCCAGTTACTAGATGGTGCGGTATATTATACCCAGTGTCTCCCAGTTACTAGATGGTGCGGTATGTTATACCCAGTGTGTCCCAGTTACTAGATGGTGCGGTATATTATACCCGGTGTCTCCCAGTTACTAGATGGTGCGGTATATTATACCCGGTGTCTCCCAGTTACTAGATGGTGCGGTATATTATACCCATTGTCTCCCAGTTACTAGATGGTGCGGTATATTATACCCAGTGTCTCCCAGTTACTAGATGGTGCGGTATATTATACCCAGTGTCTCCCAGTTACTAGATGGTGCGGTATATTATACCCAGTGTCTCCCAGTTACTAGATGGTGCGGTATATTATACCCGGTGTCTCCCAGTTATTAGATGGTGCGGTATATTATACCCAGTGTCTCCCAGTTACTAGATGGTGCGGTATATTATACCCAGTTTCTCCCAGTTACTAGATGGTGCGGTATATTATATCCAGTGTCTCCCAGTTACTAGATGGTGCGGTATATTATACCCAGTGTCTCCCAGTTACTAGATGGTGCGGTATATTATACCCAGTGTCTCCCAGTTACTAGATGGTGCGGTATATTATACCCAGTGTCTCCCAGTTACTAGATGGTGCGGTATATTATACCCAGAGTCTCCCAGTTACTAGATGGTGCGGTATATTATACCCAGTGTCTCCCAGTTACTAGATGGTGCGGTATATTATACCCGGTGTCTCCCAGTTACTAGATGGTGCGGTATATTATACCCAGAGTCTCCCAGTTACTAGATGGTGCGGTATATTATACCCAGTGTCTCCCAGTTACTAGATGGTGCGGTATATTATTCCCGCTGTCTCCCAGTTACTAGATGGTGTGGTATATTATACCCATTGTCTCCCAGTTACTAGATGGTGCGGTATATTATACCCGGTGTCTCCCAGTTACTAGATGGTGCTGTATATTATACCCAGTGTCTCCCAGTTACTAGATGGTGCGGTATATTATTCCCGCTGTCTCCCAGTTACTAGATGGTGCTGTATATTATACCCAGTGTCTCCCAGTTACTAGATGGTGCTGTATATTATACCCAGTGTCTCCCAGTTACTAGATGGTGCTGTATATTATACCCAGTGTCTCCCAGTTACTAGATGGTGCGGTATATTATTCCCGCTGTCTCCCAGTTACTAGATGGTGCGGTATATTATACCCAGAGTCTCCCAGTTACTAGATGGTGCTGTATATTATACCCGCTGTCTCCCAGTTACTAGATGGTGCGGTATATTATACCCAGTGTGTCCCAGTTACTAGATGGTGCAGTATATTATACCCAGTGTCTCCCAGTTACTAGATGGTGCGGTATATTATACCCAGTGTCTCCCAGTTACTAGATGGTGCTGTATATTATACCCGCTGTCTCCCAGTTACTAGATGGTGCGGTATATTATACCCAGTGTCTCCCAGTTACTAGATGGTGCGGTATATTATACCCAGTGTCTCCCAGTTACTAGATGGTGCTGTATATTATACCCGCTGTCTCCCAGTTACTAGATGGTGCGGTATATTATACCCAGTGTCTCCCAGTTACTAGATGGTGCGGTATATTATACCCAGTGTCTCCCAGTTACTCCTTCTCTGGTACCTGCTGTAGATGTTAGTTGGGTCTGAATATCAGCTATAATATATTTATGTTCCTTTTAATGGGTGTATATTTTACAAAGCTATTAGCACAATGTGTATTAGTTATTATGTGTTATTGTTTTATTTATGTAGCACGATATATTACACAAAGTACTGGGCGTGGGAAGGAGACAGTATGTAGGAGAAAAGAGGGGTACGGTGACCCTAATGTAACATTTAGGACATAGAGCAATGTATGTGCTGAGCCAGGACAGGACTCGCAGTACAATGATAATATTAGGTACATGTATAATATGTCCTGGGAGTGTCGCCCATACTGTGCATGGACTGATTCCATATATGATGCCAGAAACCACTGGCTGTTCATTATCCCAGATACAGCCCAGCGATCCTGAGATGTGGATAGAGACAGGAGATGGAAGTGGGGTAACCCCCCCCCCACTATCCTCCGTCTGTGTGACCCCCCCCAAGAGCAGGTGTCCCAGCCAGACCCTGCACACAAGGAGCCACCCCCAGGTCACACTGAGCCCGTCATGTAGATAACAGTCGGGATCCTCAGATATTTTTATCTCTCGGCTGCAGAGGGTTCGTCCTATTTTTGGCAGCTCGCTGGCCGGGGACTACTGTTGTAGTTGTAGCTGTAGATCCCCGCACTGCGCTGAAGACTTGGGGTCCTCCCTCCCTCCAGTATGAACCCCTCGGGGTCTGAGTGTTACTTCGGAGCTGTGATATCTGGTCGCGTCAGTTTCCTTACACTCAACAGGTACAAATCGCGCAGGAATAGTAGAGAGGACAGAGTAGAGACCGTCTGCCTCTTCATGGGGATATAAACAGGAACAACAGAGCATGTGAGATACATAGGACTGTGTGACTGAAGTAGTGGTGTGTAAGTGGATGTATAGGAACAGCAGAGCATATGAGATATATAAGACTATGACTGGAGTAGTGGTGTGTAAGTGGATGTATAGGAACAGCAGAGCATATGAGATATACACACTACTACTGCAATCACACAGTCCTATATAAGTGAGCAGTACAGAAGTAGGAGTGGGTATTGGGGTACACTGGGGCAGTACAGGATTAGTATTGGGGTACACTGGGGCACTACAGGATTAGTATTGGGGTACACTGGGGCACTACAGGATTAGTAGTGTGTATTGGGGTACACTGGGGCACTACAGGATTAGTAGTGTGTATTGGGGTACACTGGGGCAGTACAGGATTAGTAGTGTGTATTGGGGTACACTGGGGCAGTACAGGATTAGTAGTGTGTATTGGGGTACACTGGGGCAGTACAGGATTAGTATTGGGGTACACTGGGGCAGTACAGCCATAGTAGTGGGTATTGGGGTACACTGGGGCAGTACAGGATTAGTATTGGGGTACACTGGGGCAGTACAGGATTAGTAGTGTGTATTGGGGTACACTGGGGCAGTACAGGATTAGTAGTGTGTATTGGGGTACACTGGGGCAGTACAGGATTAGTATTGGGGTACACTGGGGCAGTACAGGATTAGTAGTGTGTATTGGGGTACACTGGGGCAGTACAGGATTAGTAGTGTGTATTGGGGTACACTGGGGCAGTAGAGGATTAGTATTGGGGTACACTGGGGCAGTAGAGGATTAGTATTGGGGTACACTGGGGCAGTACAGGATTAGTATTGGGGTACACTGGGGCACTACAGGATTAGTATTGGGGTACACTGGGGCAGTACAGGATTAGTATTGGGGTACTCTGGGGCAGTAGAGGATTAGTATTGGGGTACACTGGGGCAGTACAGGATTAGTATTGGGGTACACTGGGGCAGTACAGCCATGGTAGTGGCTATTGGGGTACACTGGGGCAGTAGAGGATTAGTATTGGGGTACACTGGGGCAGTACAGCCATGGTAGTGGCTATTGGGGTACACTGGGGCAGTAGAGGATTAGTATTGGGGTACACTGGGGCAGTACAGCCATAGAAGTGGCTATTGGGGTACACTGGGGCAGTAGAGGATTAGTGCTGTAAAGTATTGGGGTACATTGGGGCAGAAGGGGTATTTTCTCGCTGGTCGTACAGACCTACAGTAACAGAATTATCTTTATTTCATCAGTGACAGTGGAGACGATTCCTTGGACACCCTGCTCACCCGTCTGCCTCTCACCCCATCTCTGTCACCCCGTAAGCGCACTACGAGTCAGAGCAAGACTGAGCCACCATTGTTACGAACAAGCAAGAGAACCATCTATACGGCTGGGCGCCCGCCCTGGTACAATGAGTCCGGGACTCCGTTTAAGGAAGCTTTCGTCATAGGTGAGAGAATATATGTATATAATAAACAACCAGTCCGTATTGTGTTATCTGAGAAGTTACAGCTGATATCGTTGTATGTTACATTATATTAACACATCACTATACTGCATTATTATACAGTTATATCCATACAGCAGTATACTGTACAATTATACTGTGTATTGTACTCTGTACTGCACTATTACACAGTACATCATACTACGCTCTATTGCCCTGCGCACTGTACTGCACTATTACCTTGTGTACTATATACTGTACTGCACTATTACCTTGTGTACTATATACTGTACTGCACTATTACCTTGTGTACTATATACTGTACTGCACTATTACCTTGTGTACTATATACTGTACTGCACTATTACCTTGTGTACTATATACTGTACTGCACTATTACCTTGTGTACTATATACTGTACTGCACTATTACCTTGTGTACTATATACTGTACTGCACTATTACCTTGTGTACTATATACTGTACTGCACTATTACCTTGTGTACTATATACTGTACTGCACTATTACCCCGTGCACTATACACTGTACTGCACTATTACCTTGTGTGCTATATACTGTACTGCACTATTACCCCGTGCACTATACACTGTACTGCACTATTACCTTGTGTACTATATATTGTACTGCACTATTACCTTGTGTACTATATACTGTACTGCACTATTACCCCGTGCACTATACACTGTACTGCACTATTACCTTGTGTACTATATACTGTACTGCACTATTACCTTGTGTACTATATACTGTACTATTACCTTGTGTACTATATACTGTACTGCACTATTACCTTGTGTACTATATACTGTACTGCACTATTACCTTGTGTACTATATACTGTACTGCACTATTACCTTGTGTACTATATACTGTACTGCACTATTACCTTGTGTACTATATACTGTGCTGCACTATTACCCCGTGCACTATATACTGTACTGCACTATTACCTTGTGTACTATTACACTGTACATTATACTATGCGCTATTGCCCCGCGCACTGTGCTGCACTATTGCCCCGCACACTATACTGAAGTTTCCTTCCTCTTCTTTAGGTCTGTGTGGGGGCAGCGCGTCTGGTAAGACCACCGTAGCCAATAAAATTATTGAAGCTCTGGATGTGCCCTGGGTCGTTCTCCTCTCCATGGACTGTTTCTATAAGGTGTGTACGGCACATATATAACGTGTAATATAACCTCTAGTGTGATCCTCACCAGATTTACCAGTCACAACTCTGAGCACTAATATACTGACATTCATCCTGAGGCCCATCCCGTTATTCATTATGGTGCCGCAATATCACTATTATACTTCGTGCTACTAATAGGAAGGTTGTGCTCCAAATGTGAGTGTGAGTAAGGCATGTAGGAAATGTGTGGAGTTCAAGCAGAAGTCATGAATATCTGAGGCCTTGTCTGTGCCCCCTCATGTAGGAGATCTGGAGCTGACCTCTGCTGGATCTCTGAGCATCCAACCAGGTCATCAGGTCCTGTCTGTGTCCTCTCATGTAGGAGGTCTGGAGCTGAGATCTGCTGGATCTCTCTGAGTCTCCTATCAAGTCATCAGGTCCTGTATGTGCCCCCTCATGTAGGAGGTCTGGAGCTGAACTCTGCTGGATCTCTCTGAGCATCCAACCAGGTCATCAGGTCCTGTCTGTGCCCTCTCATGTAGGAGGTCTGGAGCTGACCTCTGCTGGATCTCTGAGCATCCAACCAGGTCATCAGGTCCTGTATGTGCCCCCTCATGTAGGAGGTCTGGAGCTGAACTCTGCTGGATGTCTCGGAGCATCCAATATATAACGTGTAATATAACCTCTAGTGTGATCCTCACCAGATTTACCAGTCACAACTCTGAGCACTAATATACTGACATTCATCCTGAGGCCCATCCCGTTATTCATTATGGTGCCGCAATATCACTATTATACTTTGTGCTACTAATAGGAAGGTTGTGCTCCAAATGTGAGTGTCCTCTCATGTAGGAGGTCTGGAGCCGACCTCTGCTGGATCTCTCTGAGCCCCACACAGGTCATCAGGTCCTGTCTGTACCCACTCATGTAGGAGGTCTGGAGCTGACCTCTCCTGGATCTCTCGCAGCCCCACACAGGTCATCAGGTCCTGTCTGTGCCCTCTCATGTAGGAGGTCTGGAGCTGACCTCTGCTGGATCTCTCTGAGCCCCACACAGGTCATCAGGTCCTGTCTGTGCCCTCTCATGTGGGAGGTCTGAAGCTGACCTCTGCTGGATCTCTCTGAGCCTCACACAGGTCATCAGGCCCTGTCTGTGCCCTCTCATGTGGGAGGTCTGAAGCTGACCTCTGCTGGATCTCTCTGAGCCCCACACAGGTCATCAGGCCCTGTCTGTGCCCTCTCATGTGGGAGGTCTGAAGCTGACCTCTGCTGGATCTCTCTGAGCCCCACACAGGTCATCAGGTCCTGTCTTTGTCCTCTCATGTAGGAGGTCTGGAGCTGACCTCTCTGAGCCCCAAACAGGTCATTAAGTCCTGTCTATGCTCTCTCGTGTGGGAGGTCTGGAGCTGACCTCTGCTGGATCTCTCTGAGCCCCACACAGGTCATCAGGTCCTGTCTATGCCCTCTCATGTGGGAGGTCTGGAGCTGACCTCTGCTGGATTTCTCTGAGCCTCACACAGGTCATCAGGTTCTGTCTGTGCCCTCTCATGTGGGTGGTCTGGAGCTGACCTCTACAGGTCATCAAGTCCTGTCTATGCCCTCTCATGTGGGTGGTCTGGAGCTGACCTCTGCTGGATTTCTCTGAGCCTCACATAGGTCATCAGATCCTGTCTGTGCCCCCTCATGTATGAGATCTGGAGCTGAGATCTGCTGGATCTCTCTGAGCCTCACATAGGTCATCAGGTCCTGTCTGTGCCCTCTCATGTGGGAGGTCTGGAGCTGACCTCTGCTGGATCTCTATGAGCCTCACATAGGTCATCAGGTCCTGTCTGTGCCCTCTCATGTGGGTGGTCTGGAGCTGACCTCTGCTGGATTTCTCTGAGCCTCACGTAGGTCATCAGATCCTGTCTGTGCCCCCTCATGTAGGAGATCTGGAGCTGAGATCTGCTGGATCTCTATGAGCCTCACATAGGTCATCAGGTCCTGTCTGTGCCCCCTCATGTAGGAGATCTGGAGCTGACCTCTGCTGGATTTCTCTGAGCCTCACATAGGTCATCAGGTCCTGTCTGTGCCCTCTCATGTGGGAGGTCTGGAGCTGACCTCTGCTGGATCTCTATGAGCCTCACATAGGTCATCAGGTCCTGTCTGTGCCCTCTCATGTGGTAAGTTTGGAGATGTCCTCTGTTGGATATTTCTGAGCCTCCACACAGGTAATCAGGTCCTGCTGGCTCATGAGGGAGATCAGGGCCAGATTGCAAGCTCTTGCGGAAGTCTGTATTCTCACTATGTGTAATGTTAGTGTGCGGTCACTGTTCTCAGAGAG
The DNA here is from genome assembly GCF_038048845.1 of Mixophyes fleayi. Classification (NCBI taxonomy): domain Eukaryota; kingdom Metazoa; phylum Chordata; class Amphibia; order Anura; family Limnodynastidae; genus Mixophyes; species Mixophyes fleayi. The sequence continues at coordinate 1,710,354 of NC_134404.1, read as the reverse complement.
ACTAGCAAGATGTTAAAGCTTCTGTCACTGGTATGTGTTTTGTTTTCACAGATTTTACCATATCCGTCATAAGTAGCTGGGAAAGTAGAATGATTTATAGAAATATCTTAGAATTTCAGAATTTAATGTAAATGATTGCATTTTCCATGATTTTTTTTTTTTTTTTTTTAATAATGTGTACAATTTGCTGACTTTCGTGCCAGAACGGGTATATAGGTGCGAAGGATTGATAATCTGCTCCTAACATTACATGTTTAGCGCCAATGTATCATGTGTCTGTGGCGCTGATATCTACTCTCTATCCATCACCAGGTCCTCAGTAAAGATCAGCAGGAATTGGCGGCCAGGAACGAGTACAATTTTGATCACCCTGACGCGTTTGACTTTGATCTGTTGGTGAATGTGTTGCGCAAACTGAAGAAGGGAAAGAGTGTTAAAGTCCCGGTGTATGACTTCACCACGCACAGCCGGAGGAAGGAGTGGGTGAGTGTGGAGACTTTACTGCCAGTACATGACCGTACAGATATAGACAGCAAGGAAAGTATAAACCAGCGCAGAAGTGTCCATCTCCTCTGTTCACGGGCAGATTCTGACCCCTGGGGGCGGTACTACTTGCTGCCTCCACCTACAGGGTGTAATTAATTCTGCAAATATCCATATCCTGACTGCTGTAAAGTCCTGCAGTGTATTATTCTAGCGGGTCATTATAAAGATGTATTTCTCTGCGTGTAGAATCCTACTTATAAGTCACCCTTTTTATAATGACACTTTCCTCTTTAGTTCTCCATGATTACAATGGGCAGGGAACCTACCATCTCCATGGTCTATAAGGCAGCTCTTCTCTTTCTCTAGGTCCTTTCCTGTCTCTAGTAATAGGTAGGTCAGTATGAGAGGATGAACCGCCTATGCCACCCTGTCTATTGTTGCTGGAAACAGGTTGGGCATGGGCAAACTTTGCCACAGTTCCCTTTCCTTATCCCAAACGCGTCCTCTCATCACAGTAGGAGGGGCTTACAAATGCTGCCCCCACTAGACTCTGTACCGGCATCCAGAACCGGGTTTCTTTTGGGTAACTGACGCTGTGAGTGTACCCCGTTACTGGTGTACCTGGGCTGGTACTCCTGACCTCTTTCTATGGATCAGGGTTGCTGTGGATGGATCCCCCCTGGCCTATCACACTGGCCAGAGCTGCTGGGTAGCGGGCAGAGCGATGGTACTGGATGCTGGGTCCAAACCTCAGAAACAGCTGGGAACGGATTAGAGTTGGGTCTAATCTGTACGTTACAGGATTTTCAGCATGGAAGACGTTTCCAAGCAGGTCTTTGAAGCAAGTGATGTTTATTTGCAGTCACACTGGTTGAAGGTACCGGGGAGCAGGTTAGATGGAACCAGAAGAACAATTTTCAATACAAGACAGTGCTTTTTATACAGATTTGAACACAGCCTCACTGGGTAAGCCAGCTCCCTTGAGGTCTGAGCTATTTTTAGAAACAGGATGCAATATGTTTACCCAAACATGGATTTACATGCAATGCAAAGCTAACAATATTTACACTTATCTGTGATATCCTAAACCTTGATGTGATTTCCTGCATCTTGTTTTAGACACAGGAAATCTAACAGCAAGTCTAATTAAACCTTCCTGTGCCTTCAGGTGCTGGACCCTCACACACTAAAAGGTCTAATTAACATGAGATTAACATGGGTCCTTCCTTCACACAGTTGCAAAATACACATTCCCAAAGGAAAGTTTCAAAACCCCAAACAAGTCATTTCCTCACATCACGATACACAAATGAGTTCCTCAACAAAGTCTAATCAGGTAGATTCAGATCTCAGAAATCATGCATTTCCTCTAGCAAAGTTAAAACACAAAACAAATTTCCTCCCTGGTCTCAGAAATAAAGATATTTCCTTTACCAACATATCCACAATATCAAAAATAAGTACATTTGCAATTATATAAATAAGCACCCTGTGCTATTTCCTTTAAATAAATTTATACCATAAGTTACTTATAAGTGATCCAGTCACAGCCAGGTGTTGTGTTATCGTGCTCTGTCCCTTCTCTTGGCTTCCAGTGACACCATTCCATGATGTAAGGCAGGGACTGGGCTGGCTACTGAGGAAGACCACTCTGCTACCTCTGAGAGCAGATCTAGTGTTGGGAATTCAAATTTAACTGATGTTTGTTCCTTGGCGGTCTGCGCATGCTCCCGTGTTGCGTCATAGGTCAGAGGGTGTCATGATGGAGACCAGCCTATGGAGGGCTCTGAACTGACCTGGGGAAGGTTTGTGGTTTGCTGTGCAGTAACTGGAGCTGGCCTGAAGGACACCTGTGCTGGGTAAGGGGTGTCTGGATCTTTATACATAGATACATTATCTATAGATAGGGATGAGGAACCAACGGCCACAGAGCCTCCTGAATCCCTTACTGAAGATCACACAGTTTTCCCTGTACATCAGGTGGTGAAATAAACTATTCGTAAAGATTAATCCAGAGACTGGAACATATGTGTCCATTCAGTGGTGAGAAGGGTCCCACAGTTAGATGCACCTTCTGCTAGTGTGTCCTCCAGAACTACTATCCCTATTGAAGAGGGGTCCTCTGAGAGACCCCAGGGATAGAAAGATGGAGCCTTGTTTTTAGAAGCTTCGTATCTCATCTGGAGCCACATTGAAATTGGGCATGGTCGTGGCCAGGGCGCTTAGACTCTGGGGAGAGACACTTTATACAGATGTGAGCATTGAGGTCACGCACACAGGCTTATAATTTCTGTGTAAAACAATGTTGGACACTGGCATCGGCAGCAGCGGTGGTTAGGAGAGCTCTCTGGTTGTGCCCTTGGGCAGCAAACGCTATGTCAGAGAATAGTCCAGCCAATCTCCCATTTCAGGGGTTCCTGCTCTTCAGGGATAAATTGGACACAGTCATACAGAAGTCTTCTTGTGGTAAATCTGTCTGCTTGCCACAAGATAGAATGTACCAGTACTCTTCCTCAGCTCGTCAGCACTTCAGAGAGGTGAGAAGTTATAAGCCAGGGAGACTCTATGTCATGCAGAATATGGATGCTGTATCCAAGTAGTCCTTTTGGACAAATCAGAAGACACCACAATGACTTTTGTATGGACCAGGACCACAGTAGGGGGGCAGAATCACTAATTATGCAGGAATATGAACCCACTCTATCACAGATCATAGTAAGAAATGGGTACAAGATATAGTTTCACCAGCGTAACAAGGGGAACATTTTCAGAAGAGAGGTGTATCCAGATCCAATCTCTGCTATGTCAACTGCAAATTCATCATAAAATGTTAGTAAGAAGATTTCACTTTGGGAATGTTTTCCTCCACCATAGGGCCCATGAGAGAGGAGGTAAATAACAAATAAGAAAATCCCCAGTTGGAACTTCTAACGCAGTGGGAACACAAGCCGACTTCTCTGAATCATGCCATCACACTGTCAACAGCCTCGAGGTCTCAGGTGGCGGTATAGGCCAAGAGTTTTCTGTGGAGAATACTCATGACACAGGCCGGGGAGCCCACCTTCAGGGACGGGTGACAAGACACATGACTAGAAAGGTGTAAATATCTTGAAAATGTGAGCAGTGTGGAAAGCAGTTCAGCACTTTCATCTTCATCTAGAAGGGAAGTGACTCTGAATATGCTCAGGCAACATGACAGAGGTAGCCTTCACAAATCGCCAGAGAGGTACCAGAAGCAGAACCTCTTAGGCGGAAGGGAGTCTGAAATCACTCTCCGCATTGTATGTAGCAGGCAAGCAGAACGTAATAGCCAACTACCTCAGTCGAAAGCATTTTCATCCAGGATAGTGGTCTGTGCACCAAGAAGCGTTCCAGCTAACATCTACTTTAGACTTCCTTAAGAGGACGTAATGGCAATAAGCAGAAATCCATTGTATTCAGGTTCTTCTCTCGGCATGAAGCTCCAGGGACAGAGGGAATAGATGCTCTGACAGTTCCATAGACCTGGGTTATACGAATGGAGAAGTATTTCTTCCATCTTGGCCTCGCCATCTGTGATTCCCTGTAACCTGGGAGATGCTCAGGCCTCTACCTCTTTGACCATATCTCCTACGCCAAAACCCAGCTCTTAATCTAAATCAGAGAAATCCAGAGGGGCTAGATTTAGTGGCATGGAGATTAAGCAGGAACTGCTCAGGAATAAGGGAAGAGCAAATAAATAATCGGCACACTGGTACAGGCAAGAAAGAAGATCTCTTCAGTAATCTATTACAGAGTCTGGAAGAGATTTATCATATGGTGTGAATCTAAATTCAATCTAACTCCAGCAACTATTCCGCAGGTCCTTAACTTTCTTCAGTATGGTCTCATCAAATGTCTTTCTTTATATCCACTCAAGGTAGAAGTGTATGCATTGAGTGCTTTCTTCGATATAAGTTGGCTTTAGAAGATTTGATTATTCATTTCTACCAAGCAGTGAAGAGGATACGTCATTCTGTTAGGTCCTTAGTGGCTCCACGGGACCTTGATTAGATTCTCACCACTCTTATGTCTGACCCTTTTGAACCACTGCAAGAAGTGTCATTAAGAGGGATGACACTAAATGTGGTGGTCTTGGTGGCAATTACGTCTGCTCTCAGGGTTGGAGAAGTCCAGGGGTGAGGAGCACTTTCTGAATGTCTATGCAGATAAAGTGGTGTTTAGAGCCAGTCCAGTGTTTCTTCCTACATTGCACATTAATTAGTAGGTTTTACTTTCATACTTTTATCCACATCCTAATGATGAAAAGGTCAGAAAACTGCACTTGTTGGCTTGGTAAGTCCAACGTCCATATATTTATCCAGGACAGCAGAGCAACTCTTTGTGGATCCTGCAGGACCTCGGATAGGGTATGTCCCTTCTGAACAAGTCAGATGGATCAGAGAAGCTATTATACAAGAGGCATGGGTGTAAGGTCCCGGAGATTCTGAGGGCCCACTCGGTACGGTAATAACAACGTCTTGGGCAAGAAAGGCTTCAGCGAGAGAGGTTTACAGAGCAGCTGGATGGACCTCTATTCATACCGTCACTGGTCCTCATCATCGGGATGTCTTGTCCGCCATTGACTCTCAGGGTGGGAGATGTCCTCTGCTCAGCCACTTTTGCAGCATATGTGGCTGGTCTGTTCTTTGTAGCCCTCCATACTGTATTGCTTGGATACATCCCATTGTAATCACTTCTATGGACAATTGTAGAGAAAAAATATGAATTATGCTTACTGTTAACTCTTTCCTCAAACTACACGATGGCAGCTCAGACTCCCACCCATGCTGGTTATAGTTATGTTTTTAGAGAAAGTGTGGGGAGTCACTCAGACATAGAGAAAGAGCTGCCTTATATACCATCCGGGGGCATTTTCTGACATGTCTCTACCTAACCTGGAAAGGTAACCTTCCCATTGTAATGTCTGCCATGGATACTTACAGGAAAAGCTATCAATGGTAAGCATAATTCACATTATATGCCATTCTCTTCATGACACCACCAATCCATTATAGGTCACCATCTTTATTACGCCACCGTTCATTATATGTTACCCTGGCTGTATAAGATGTGGCCTGTGATTTATGCTGGTGTTCTAAAAGAGGGAGTCGCCCTATCTATTGTAGCTTAGGATTGGTCTCCATATGTATATAGTGTCTATACAGACTTCTCTCTCCGGTCCCCTTACAGAAAACAGTATACGGTGCCAATGTGGTGATATTCGAAGGGATTCTGTCATTTGCCAACAAGGAACTACTAAAGGTACGGCCACCTCCTTCCTTTCCAGTGTCTTTGACTATCTACCTGCACCTACCTCTCATATATTCCTGTCCAATGTTCTGTGACCACCTACCTCTCTCGTATCTTTCTGTCCAATGTTCTGTGACCACCTACTTTCACCTACCTCTCATATATTCCTGTCCAATGTTCTGTGACCACCTACCTCTCTCGTATCTTTCTGTCCAATGTTCTGTGACCACCTACTTTCACCTACCTCTCATATATTCCTGTCCAATGTTCTGTGACCACCTACCTCTCACATATTCCTGTCCAATGTTCTGTGACCACCTACTTTCACCTACCTCTCACATATTCCTGTCCAATGTTCTGTGACCACCTACTTTCACCTACCTCTCACATATTCCTGTCCAATGTTCTGTGACCACCTACCTCTCACATATTCCTGTCCAATGTTCTGTGACCACCTACTTTCACCTACCTCTCACATATTCCTGTCCAATGTTCTGTGACCACCTACCTCTGTCACTTATCTCCATAATATATATCCTTGTCTCTTGTCATGCTCTTATTTTTGAGTTCCATCATAGTGTTTCCTGCCCTTTCGCTCTCTCTCTGCCTGGACCTGGCTCCCCAGCTTCCCTGCCTTTCCAAATCCTGACACCCCCTTTTATTGTGATCCAGCTCCCATTTCCTGTACATGTTTTAAATCTGGGTTTATGTCCTGCACCCCTAGTACTCTTGACCCTCTTCTTCCGCAGCTTCTGGACATGAAGGTGTTTGTAGACACAGACTCTGACATTCGCCTGGTCCGCCGGCTGAAGCGAGATATCACTGAGCGAGGCCGGGACATTGTCGGGGTGATCAAGCAGTACAACAAATTTGTGAAGCCATCGTTTGAGCAGTATATAGAGCCCACTGTACAGCTGGCAGACATTGTAGTGCCCAGAGGTAAGTGCGTGAACCTACCTACTCTGTGATGACCTCTCTGGTATTTTTGCCCTGTGTTCCAAAGGTTTAAATGTTTCCCTCTACTGTATATTTGTTTTAGGGGGGGAGAACTTTGTGGCCCTGGACCTAATAGTCCAACACGTCCACAGCCAGTTGGAGAAGGTAAGGGGAATATCGGAGATAAAAGTTGCTCTGCAGCGCCTCCTGTGGTGATGTCCTGTGTATGCACTATATGAATGTCTTCTAGTCATTATAAACACTTGCCCGCTGGTCCCATTGGCAGAACATAACCTCTGCTCCCCTACTCCAAGGTTGAGGTCATTCCGCTCATCTTAGCTCACACTGATGCTTCCAGTGGTAACATTCACGCTAATGGGACTCTAACCCTATATTATTCTTTCCTCCTTTGTATCGGTGTAATATACATATACTGGGTGATACTCATGTTCTAGTTTCTATAACGCTGTGAGTAAGCCTTAGAGAGCTGGGATGTACAATAACATGGCAAGGGTGGTGTGTGACCTCGTTAAGGGAAGCGTGTGACCTCGTTAAGGGAAGCGTGTGACCTCGTTAAGGGTGGTGTGTGACCTCGTTAAGGGAAGCGTGTGACCTCGTTAAGGGTGGCGTGTGACCTCGTTAAGGGTGGCGTGTGACCTCGTTAAGGGTGGCGTGTGAACTCGTTAAGGGTGGCGTGTGAACTCGTTAAGGGTGGCGTGTGAACTCGTTAAGGGTGGCGTGTGAACTCGTTAAGGGTGGCGTGTGACCTCGTTAAGGGAGGCGTGTGACCTCGTTAAGGGTGGCGTGTGATCTCGTTAAGGGCGGCGTGTGACCTCGTTAAGGGTGGCGTGTGACCTCGTTAAGGGTGGCGTGTGACCTCGTTAAGGGTGGCGTGTGACCTCGTTAAGGGTGGCGTGTGACCTCGTTAAGGGAAGCGTGTGACCTCGTTAAGGGTGGCGTGTGACCTCGTTAAGGGTGGCGTGTGACCTCGTTAAGGGAGGCGTGTGACCTCGTTAAGGGTGGCGTGTGACCTCGTTAAGGGTGGCGTGTGACCTCGTTAAGGGTGGTGTGTGACATGATTGGCGGTAGCAGACCATGAGCTGGCCAAGAACTATCTACATTATCCTGTGCTATGTTTGAAATTAAACATAGAAAGCTGAACGAGGCCGTAAGACGAGCACCCAGCGCGTTTCATACTGAATGATGCTCTTAATAACAGGTGAGTGTAGCCATTTAAAATCAGTCATATGCACCATATCCTAGTGGGAACACCCCAACATGGGCTGATTTCGGATTTCCCTGGACCAGTCATATGACCGGCCCACCCTTACCACCACATCTGGCCTCTCATTGCCGGGAGCATAGGTTCTACTTGACATGCCTAATGATAATGAGAATTGTACCACTTGAAGCTTCGTTGTGCTGGTTACCTGAGAAGGAAGCCATCTGCCCCAACGTGCCATGCTGTGGACAGCCCTGGACATTTATTTTCTGGCAGTAGATGATTCATATTACATAAACCATGCATACAGACTCCAGATGTAGATGAGCTCTGCGGTCTTACAACGGTGCATGTATTCAGGATGTCCGTCTTTCTTCTAATATTCTGTCCAGATAAAGAGACACATTCATAACCACAGATGACTAATGATATATTGCATGACTCTGTCACCCCCTCGCATGTCCTATTTCCAGCTACTGTCTCCTGTATTCTCCTCTCTATGGTTTCCAGCTTTCCCATATCGTCTTCTCTCTTCCTCACTTTCTCCACCTCTTGTGCTCGACCCTATGTATTATTTTTCTAGCCCTGGCGCTCTTTCTCTCTCGTCCTGTGTCCCCTCTTGCCCTGGCGCTCTCTTTCTCTCTCGTCCTGTGTCCCCTCTTGCCCCGGCGCTCTCTTTCTCTCTCGTCCTGGGTCTCCTCTTGCCCCGGCGCTCTCTTTCTCTCTCGTCCTGTGTCCCCTCTTGCCCTGGCGCTCTCTCTCTCTCTCGTCCTGTGTCCCTTCTTGTCCTGGCGCTCTCTTTCTCGTCCTGTGTCCCCTCTTGCCCTGGCGCTCTCTCTCTCTCTCGTCCTGTGTCCCCTCTTGCCCTGGCGCTCTCTTTCTCTCTCGTCCTGTGTCCCCTCTTGCCCTGGCGCTCTCTCTCTCGTCCTGTGTCCCCTCTTGCCCTGGCGCTCTCTTTCTCTCTCGTCCTGTGTCCCCTCTTGCCCTGGCGCTCTCTCTCTCTCTCGTCCTGTGTCCCTTCTTGTCCTGGCGCTCTCTCTCTCGTCCTGTGTCCCCTCTTGCCCTGGCGCTCTCTCTCTCTCTCGTCCTGTGTCCCTTCTTGTCCTGGCGCTCTCTCTCTCGTCCTGTGTCCCCTCTTGCCCTGGCGCTCTCTTTCTCTCTCGTCCTGTGTCCCCTCTTGCCCTGGCGCTCTCTCTCTCTCTCTTCCTGTGTCCCTTCTTGTCCTGGCGCTCTCTTTCTCGTCCTGTGTCCCCTCTTGCCCTGGCGCTCTCTCTCTCTCTCGTCCTGTGTCCCCTCTTGCCCTGGCGCTCTCTTTCTCTCTCATCCTGTGTCCCCTCTTGCCCTGGCGCTCTCTCTCTCGTCCTGTGTCCCTTCTTGTCCTGGCGCTCTCTTTCTCGTCCTGTGTCCCCTCTTGCCCTGGCGCTCTCTTTCTCTCTCGTCCTGGATCCCCT